>NC_061095.1:7030895-7160895 GCF_015104395.2 Macrobrachium nipponense
TGTAAAAGAGCAGAGACACATATCTTTGCTCTTTTACAGACTGATGATGCACAGAAGTTTCATGTGCGAAACGTTTCGTTGATAATAAACTTGATTCCTTTTACTGGTTGTATCGACACCATCTGAAGCTCACACACACACACACACAACACACCACACACCACACATCAACATCACCACACATATATACTATATATATATACATATATATAATATATATATATATATAATATATTTATTCGTAAATGTCGTCCCACATAATCATATCACACACACATATATGGAATATTATAAGTTATTAATGTATATATATGCATAATATACATTATATTTATGTATATTTGTATTATATATATATATATATATATATATATATATCTATACAAAGGGCATTAGGGGCTATTGATAATTTCATCTTCTAAGCCGACTTCTTATCACTGCATCTAGGTTTTAAGTAATTCCGCCCGGGTTATCGTAATTCGATGTTTAAGTGAAATTTGTGACTTAATATTTGTGTGTGTGTGTGTGTGGTGTGTGTGTGTGTATATACGTACATATATATATATATATATATATATATATATATATATATATATATATATATAGCGGCTCAGTGAAATAAATATATAGGAGCTTCAGAAGGTGTCCATGATACAAACAGTTAAAGGAATCAAGTTTATTATCAACGAAACGTTTCGCACATGAAACTTCTGTGCATCATCAGTCTGTAAAAAGCAGAGACACATATCTTTGCTCTTTTACAGACTGATGATGCACAGAAGTTTCATGTGCGAAACGTTTCGTTGATAATAAACTTGGTTCCTTTTACTGTTTGTATCAACACCATCTGAAGCTCACACACACACACAGATACATATATATATATATATATATAATATAATTTATTTGTAAAATGTCGTCCCAGCATACATACACACCACACACACACGCACACACACACACACACACACATATATATATATATATATATATATATATACATATATATATATATATATATATATATATATATATATATATATATATATATATATTCGTAAATGTCGTCCCACATAATCATACACACACACATATATGTGAATATATAAGTTATTAATGTATATATATGCATTTATACTTATATTTATGTATATTATATGCATGATATACTTAATTTTATGTATATGATATTATATATATATATATATATATATATATATATATATATATAATATAATATAGTCATCATTCTCGTTTAAAAAATTTTGTGTCAAATGTTGTACAGTTCATTGCAGTTACCCAGTGTCTCCTTTTCACTCTGCTGTTGTATTTCGTCATCAGTTTCCCAAATTCTTCTCTCTTCTCATCTCCTCCCTCCTCGTCTCTCTCTCTCTCTGTGGAGAAAGATTTTCCATCACTTCCAACCCGAAGTGCATCTTCCCACAGTCTTGGCTCACTGGAACATGACCAATATTCTGTTTATTGGAGTGAACAGACGCAGCCATTCGCATCAGGGCAATTGTCTCCTCGGGGGTAATTGGAAATTCACTACGAATCGTATTTCCACAAAAATTGGGGTTAGGAGGTGTCCGTCGGAATGAGACTCATTCTCCAAGCCTTTTAAAAAGGATGTTTCTTTCTTATTGGGATTTTAGCAGCGTGCCCGTAGTCATTTTTGTAGTAAGTTTTTGTATGTTTACACAGCGTTAGCTGTGATGTGTACGCGCACGCGCTTATATATATATATATTATATAATATATATATATATATATTATATATATATATATATATATATCATATATAATATATATACATAGCGAGTGTGTAAAAGTAATTTATTTAGATAATTCATACAACCGTATGACAAAGACTTCTGTCGCAACATAATTTTCCACGGTTTGGGGGTCGTTGATTTTGATCTTTTAATCAAGTCTTTTTTTTATATTTATAAATTGATGCTCAACAATACTGCAGCATAAAGTTTCGCATGATATCTAGTATTAAAACGTGCACACAATGTAGCTTAATATATATATATATATATGTGTGTGTGTATGTATGTATGTATGTATATAATGTAAATCATGTATGTATGTTTGTCAGATTATTTACAGTGGTGTCATGCAATTGCTGTATTCATTTGTCACTGAAATTGTGGGTGGTATTGACGGTGAAGGGCAAAGAATTTAAGAATAAGGAGTAAGAGAGCGAGAGGAGAGAACGATCGTGAGAGAGACCCGCACGAGGTCAGAGGAGGAAGTAAAGGGTGAAAGATGAAGAGGAGACACAATGCAGATACCGCTGTTGACGTTCGTCTGTCGATATAAGGAGAACGATAACTGGCTTGACGCGATATGGAGCGGAAAGGGAGAAAGTCAAACGGCACCAGCGCAGCGGAAACGGAGAAAAGAAACGAAAAAGAACTAAAATTGGTAATAAGAAAGTGTTTGGAAGACGAGGTATCGTAACGAAGGTCAGAGGAGTTCAGGTTGGATAAAGGGAAGAATTTGTGATGAAGCACAGAGAGAGAGAGAGAGAGAGAGAGAGAGAGAGAGAGAGAGAGAGAGAGGTCAACGATGGGTAATGGAGGAATACGTAAGAGCAGCCTCCCACCCTCTCCCCTGGGGAGAGAGAGAGAGAGAGACCTAAAGGGTCACAGTGACACATGCCAGAAAAGTCGTGTTTCTTGACAGGGCCAAGAAGTCCTCCCGTCTTCCTTGTTTTCGAGTCTCATGATGACCCCAATTGCATCCTCGTCCTGGTTTCAGAAAATCATGATGATACTTCAGGATAAATGGGAGTAGATAAGATGAACCTTGACGAAGTCCAAGACAGCAGGTCTTTTTCCTTAGAGTATGGCGATGATGGAGCATGTTATCGTATGAGGCGGTAAATATTTTGCACATAGGGTTCATCCAGAATCAGTAACTTACATGTGAATTTGACCGTGATCATGTCTTTTCTCTTTGGTGCCATTCCTCTGCCATGTAAAGACTGTCTATCTATCTATTTATATATCTATCTATCTGTGTTTGTGTGTGTGTGTGTAAAATGAGAGGGGAAAAGACGAAACGTCCTGACCATAAGGGCGTCACGTACTGTTGCGAAGCTCGTACCTGGGTGGATTCCGTCATTCTGCTTCTTTTCAGAAGGGCCAGTGGTGAGAGAGGCTGAGGGAGGACAGGTGGGATGATGGGAGTCTAAAATAGGTGTTCGTTACCCGTAGACTAATGTATGTTATACAAAGTACGTATAAATGAATTACACTATTGTATGTGGTAGTAACTTATGGTCCGGTGGTATGGTTGCTTGTATCGTGGCATGCCTCTCAGATGTCGCGTGTTCGCGTCTCCCGAAGGCAATGAAAAACCACTGGCTCTGTATCATGATCAGATTCTGCAGCAGTGTGGCGTCTGCGGTGGGGGGTTAAAACCAACATTCCTTGGAAGCTTGAATTTCAAGTCAGTGGCCCCCATGTGTTTGATACTGAGCTTACTAGCAAGATAACCCTGGGTTCGATTCCCTGTCAAAGCATAGTTAGGACGACTCCGGTGGTCTGCATCCAGGATTTGAGAAGTGCAGCGTGATAGCAACGTCACTTCAGAATACTATTTGAATCCCAACAGAATAGCAAAATCCGGTGTAAATTCCCTTAATAGAGGAAAAGATATATGTATATATTCGCTCGGTTTAGAACCTATGTGCTGTATAATGTGGTATATAGTCTCGGCTGGAGTTTCTCCCACCAGGTAAATGTGCTGTAAATATCTCAGGGTAAACCTCTCCTTAGACAAGGTGCCTGGCAACAACGACTTGTCCTTGTTGGTGTGTCAGCTGAATTCCTTAAAGAAAGTTACAAGCAACTACGCATTCCTTGATTTTCCGAAGCAACATACATTAACTTTGAAAAGGCATGCATTCTAGATAAGAGTAGGCTGGTTGGGAATGATGAAATGGAAGTTCATTTGGAATCCAGTTTGAATGATTTATCGCAAAGTTTTATAATAGTCACTTTTGATGAGAGATCATGAGACAGACAGGTGTGAGATTTTTCCATTTCACCAATTTTCTCATTCAGGTGTAATAAAAAAGTTCCCGGTCCCTGGCCTTTGAATAAAAAAGAAAAACAAATCTATGTGGCTATACACCTCAGTGATTATTTACTTGCTTCATGTTTGTCGTGCAAATAACTTACATTTTCTCTGTCGGTAATATATATATATATATATATATATATATATATATATATATATATATATATATATATGTGTTTGTGTGTGTGTGTGTGTGTGTGTGTGTGTGTGTTTATACACTTATATATAAATATAATGACTCATATATCTGTAATTCTTTCAACATGTAAAACGAGAGAGAGAGAGTCAGTTACCCTTGTCATTTTTTTATATAGTTTAGGAAAAGAATTTAGATATTGGACACTGTAGCCACAACAATCGATCGGCTTTTTTAATAATGAACAATGATAACAGTTACCTTTTAAAAGATCTATTAGGAATAGTAATGTACTATAGAGCTTGTAACAAGAGAATCTTGCAACTGTTAGACTTTACCTTAGTGGATATACTCTCTCTCTCTCTCTCTCTCTCGACCTCGATTCGTTAGGAGGGTTGGAAACTTAAGATGAAAATAGTTTGTAAAGCGCTATTTCTAAAAATACCAGACGGCTCTGTACAATAGGGCTGGCTTATAAAAAAAGTTATATCAAGGGCAGGATTTGAAAGCGGTCAGATATATAGATATGTATGTGTGTGTGTGTGTGTGTATATATATATAATAATATATAATATATATATATATACTATATATTTTATATATATATACATATATAAGGAAAATATATATATATCTTAAAAAAGGTGTGGTAGTGAATTGTTAATCTCAGCTTTTTCCGGTTGGAGACAGAGGCAAGTGCTTGGCTCCTCGAAGAATGCTGAAATGAAAAACAGCCAGGAATGATGACCTATGCAATCTGAGGTTGGCGACACCTCAGAGATCACATGCTTCAGGCCGATCGTTGCTAGGCACTCCGCAAGGCGTGTCTGTATGTGTGTTCCTAGTGTATGATGTATGGGCCTTGGTGATAGGTGATGAAAAGAAGAGAGGACACTCCTGGAGGAGGTTTGAGAACACCCATCAGGGTAAGATGAGTCTTTGAAAAGTTAACCTTTGAATTGAAAAGAGAAAAAGAAGCGTGGTGCGTACACATTCATTTTGATTAACTTTTACATGTGGAGTGGTGTAATAAATATGTCTCTTTATTTCAGATGGGTTCATGGCACCATATAAGAGAATGGGTTCTCTAAGACTTTAATGACTATTAAAATGGCGTAGTTAATCAGACAGTGAGATTTAATGGGGGTATTTACTTAAATCTGGTGCAGGAGAGGAAAATGACAGTTTACAGTTTTTTTGGAGGTTCAGACTTTATTCATTTAACTCCATTTTAATGTATTCATTTTGTTCCATGTTAATGTTAGCTAGTTTGGGATATAAAAAGTATATTTTTGTATATACGAGGGTTTATTAGCCTAGCCTTCCATTTCAGTTTCAGCCACGGAGGTGTAGTCAGTTGCTTGTTAGTAGTTTCTTTCATTTGTCTAAACGAGTATCATTTAGTTCTAAAAACTCGTTTAAGATATATACACATACATATATATATATATACATACATACACACATACAATGAAAACGAAGGAGAAACCATGCTTACAGCTTAAAGGATAACAAAATATAAGTTGGCTAGTACATAGTTCGCCCAACAGAAAAGGTTAACAGTCTAATTAGGCTCAGTAGGTAACTGACCGAATACACAAGTCAGTATATTACAAAATTTGTACTGATTTTTCATAGTCAAAAGAGCTTCTCGTCTTGAATCATTGCTGTGGACTGCTATTAAAATTATTGTTTTCACTGTATTGAATACATGCTGTTTCTATCAGATTTCTCTCAATAAAACTTATTGTTTCTTAATAAAATTCTTGCTTAGGCCGCTTAATTGGATAAAAATGTGTATATGCATCTATATCTATATATCTGTGCATAATATAGATATGTTTATATATACATATATGCATTTATATATAATATATGCATACTGTCTATTTATTTATATATAGGGTGTGTTAAAGGGGAGTAACAAGGAGAATAATTTGGTAAGGTACTGTCTCTTTATTTTATATATATATGGTGTGTTAAAGGGGAGTAACCTGGAGAATAATTTGGCAAGGTATTTCATTATTGTTTAGTGTTAGAATAATGCTGTTTTATTATGTAATTGTCTTTTGGCATATTTATTGGTAAGAGACTGTGGTTGGCATTTAATACATTTTACTGGATGATTAAATGTGTGTATGCGTAGGTAGAAAATTAAATCTTCTCTGTGGTAAAAGACCGCCCATGAAACATGTAGCTAGGAAAAGGCTTCCTTCTTCATTCCAGGGCGTTACTGTGCATCGCACGAGCCGCCTCGAGTTACTGGAATACCACCAGAGACCAGACATGTATTTTTTTTTTGCCATAGTAGGGAGACCCGCTTCTCCCATCGAGACACTATCTAAAAGGGCTCCTGACGACTAGTCAGCACAAGAGAGGCCAAGGAATGTGTGTTGGAGTGATAGAGACATAAGGGAGGGAAGGAAAGCTCCGGTCTTTGGTGATCCGTCACAGCTGGAGTGTGGCCGGGAGTACTCCAGAGAGAGAGACTACCCAGGAAGATTTAGCTACTGATGTCTAGCTGATACCGGCACAGGCTCTCTCTCTCTCTCTCTTATTATCTTGTGATCTATTTCCTTCTTTTCTCATATTTCGTAAGTTGCACTTTCTGAATTTCATGTTCATTTTTACATTTAGAATTACATAGATTCATTTGCTGGAATTGACGTATTTCAGTAAATTTTTATTATTTTTTACATGTTTGATGCTGCAAGGTGGATTAGCTATTAAAGGAGGTCACGGGAAACTTTTTGCTTACTTCGACTATGGAAAAAAGCAGCTTCAGTATTGTCTTCAATTTATCATCAAGAACAGTATTGTATGCATCTTTCCTAATGCCAAGACTGTGATTGTGTTGTAGATTAATCTGCCGGACTTATCTTGTTTTGATTTTATCGTAACCATTTGGTATCTAATTTCTATGAGCCCAATAGTTGTGGTTACTTGTGCGATTGGCAAGACTCCTGGTAAATATTTATGCAGAATTTATATTCATCACAAATTTGGCAAATGTTGGCACTCATTCTTGTCTTCCACTTTTTTATTTTTACCGGATTTCCATATTTTATTGGGATAAAAGCCGATAAAGTTTTTAAATAATTTTCATGATTAATTTTGATTTACGTAAGCCTTTCGATATTGCTATGATGGTAACTCGTGTAAAATGAGCAAATACTTTAGATTACTTAGCAATACTTTGATTGAAGTTGCGCAATGAAAGACCTTCGACTGCTGAATTCTATTGCCACTGTTCAGGTGCTCGAATATTTAGGGATCGTGTACTTTTAAAATGTTTGATCTTAATTTTACAAAGGTTTTGGTGTTAAAGTTTTCCGTTGTCAGATAAAGGAATAATATTTGTTTCATAGCATACTGTTTAACTTCAGTGATTAAAAGACCAAGTAATAAATAAAGCTTAGCTTCCATATCATTCCCAACTCTTCAAACATTCCTTGAAATTTCCTTCCCCTGTAAAATTCATTTCTATAAAGAGGATGTTAACAACAGGAGATCAGTCAGATCTAAGTTAAAAATGCCAGTTGAATGTTTCAAATGAAACCAGTCAAGGTGACTGCTTAGGTTTGAAAGTAGCTGTTTATTGTACATACAGGTATTTGAGACGTCTTGGATTCCATAAGGTATCCTCTGCAGTGTTAATGTTTAAGAGTTGAAGCGAGTCTCCAATTAGGTTCGATGACCATGAGCGATTACCATTGCTGCCTGTAAGGTTCTGCTATATTTTTATTTTATTTCCCCATCTCTGTTTTTACTATCATGAATATAGCCACTTTTTCATCGATACTAGCGTTGCTAGTCATGCGCTTCTTATAAATTTCATTTAGATTAAATTTTTATGGAATAATTTTATTTCATATATATTTGAATGATAATCTTAATTTTTCGGGTTATCCTTTATCTTGAGGATCTGAATTGTTTCCAAACTTGCGTAATTAATGTTTCCGTGTATCTGCAAATTATTTTTTATTTACATTGGTAGTAGCAAGAATTCTTGGTTTTTTTATGAAAGCTATCCCTCGACGGCATTTCTACATACTTATGGAAAGGCAATTGTCAGCATAAACATAGATGATTATCCATTCCGTACATCATTTCTTGGACTATGTTTGACACGCAGCTAGTTTTGAAAATCGCGATAATTTTAAACGTGGACAGCGTCTGAGACCCTGGTAGCCCGGTCGCTGAATAACTTACAGTAAGTCTCTTGTCGGTCATTATCAGAGTAAGTTGACAGTGAATGAGGAACTGTTTGGCCATGTGGCTGCTCAATATCTCCTTTAATATGTCCTGCTGAGTCATCTCGATGATGGCCAAATAACCAATGTTCTCAAAACATAGTCCGTGCCATAGCCCCTGTACAGTTACCCTCTATGTTTTTTGCGTTCCCTTTGTTGACAGTTCTCTAAAGAACATTTTGCATAATTATTCTTTAGGTTTTATTTATTTGTTCTTTGAAAGTACGCTGTATAAAAGTTTCTATCTTTTATTTATTTATTTGACTTTTGTGCATTGGTTTATTTGTATGTATAGAATTTCATATATATTTATTTGAAACACACATATCTGTACAGTTCTATTTATTTAATTATGTTAATCCTATACACGCATGTTACGCCACTGGTATTTGTTAGTATGTACTTACACGATATGATTGCTTTTAATGCTATACAGTTGTACTCTCTTCTCTTCCTCATGCATACGAGTTCATGACCTTTCGATTTGTTCCACACCTGTTCTTATATAATAATAATAATAATAATAATAATAATAATAATAATTCTTTCGTGATGTCTTCCTTTTCAAACTTCTGCCTTTACGGAAAGATAACCTTTTGGTAATAATTTTTCATTGGAGCTAGTAATTCATGAAGTACTACTTTATGTTTGTTTGGACAAGAATTTACTTGGATTCTCTTTAGCAAATTTTTTAAGCAAATACCACAATATTCCCGTCATGTATTCATTAGTGTTCTTTGTTTTGCCATGCAGTATATTGCAGTCATCGTAAATTTCATCAAAACTTGTCTCCCCAAAAACCTCTGTGTGAGAGAGAGAGGAAGTTGAATGTTTGCAGAGATTTTAATTTACATGTTTTGCAGTTGGAAAGTTTTAAAATATTGTCGGCAACGTTCTCATATTTTCGAGATCTTTTCCATTGCACAAAACATTCATATTGCAAAGTGCGCAATCTACTCTCTTTGTAACTTTCAGAACCCATCCAGCCAAAGTGAATTTAAATCCGCTTGTATCTAAATGGCGTCTCGTTCTTGAATTATGCTTATCCCTTCTTCTCACTATTTTGCATGCAGGACACCGAGCGTGGCATTGCGTTGCATTGCATTGCATAGGGTCTTTTCACTTGTGTCTGTTGGGGTCGGTCTCTGGACATTGTCTTGAAAAAATAAGGTATATTTCGACAATAAGACTTGTTTACGCAGCCTTTTTCCGTGAAGGTATTTTATGGATGGAATTTGAAACTGGAGATTTCATGCATAC
The DNA here is from genome assembly GCF_015104395.2 of Macrobrachium nipponense. Lineage (NCBI taxonomy): Eukaryota > Metazoa > Arthropoda > Malacostraca > Decapoda > Palaemonidae > Macrobrachium > Macrobrachium nipponense. The sequence goes on from NC_061095.1 coordinate 7,040,640, forward strand.
TCAGAACATTATTCTGTTGTTTGTTTCTTTTCGACGACGCTGCAACCGAATCTTTCTGTCATTTATTTTATCTTAACTTGAACATTGATTAACCGAGTGTTTTTTTAAATAATTTGAAGGAAAAAATTCCTTTGGTTGAAAATTTTGTTGTTCATCAACTGCACAAACATTTCGATAATGATTATATTATTGCTGCCTGATAAAAAATAAACAAACACACGCATAAGGAAGCACGCACAAACACATAACTCGCCACTACCAAAATAAAAATTCCGGTTCAGATTTCCTTTGATGCAAATACCACCCAAGCACAGAATTTCATCGAAGTCTGTAGATAACTTTGCAGACAGATCAATAAATAATAGTCAGTGGTGAATACATAACTTCTTGATAAAATAGAGAAGTGAAATGTTTATGGAATGACTGCTATTAACGTACACACATACACACGCACATATAATGTGTTTGTGTGTGTTGATAGTGGTTGTATGTCATTTCGGATATATTTTCTTAGGATCTCTTGAATTAAAGTAAAACGCTGCAATATGTATACAATCTTGTCCTTGGTATGGGTCTTCTGTTTTCATCACGGTGTTGGTGTATCTTTGTGTGTAGAATTTTTAGGAGAAACCGACTACTTGGTAGGCACAACATACCCACCCATCATGGAAGCTTGTTGGGTCGTGAGATCCATTAATAAGCACATGGATAAAAATCAAGAAATTTATATTACGCTGTTCAAATGGGGATTCAAATAGTTTTCCAATGCCGAAGGTATTATAATGCTAATCCTTCTTAAAAGCTGCAGGATATATTTTTATCTTTCGTATTTTAATTGAACGTAGTGCTTAAGGCTCTACGATTGTAATCATAAAGTTAAAGAAAGTCCATGGCAAGAATACCGGTATATTATGAGGGGTTGAACAAACAAATGTGCTAATGGTTTTGTTGATATGAGTTCAAATTAATGCCATGGAACTATAACTCCTCTACGCCTTTCATTTCTTTAAAGAAATAATCTAGAAGCTTTTTATAGTGTCTAAATCCATGCTGACTGCCCTCCCACAGTTGTGGCAAACCTGCTGGATTTCTTATTTGCCTTACAACTCTCGCCTTCCATTCCACCACTACAAACAGATTCATTTTTATGCCTATTAGTTTATTTTTTTCTTTTTAATAAGTAAGATCTATTCTTTCTGTATTTCCCTTTGCATTCTCTTGCTTCCTAATGAGCACCATATTCTTTGGAAGCTTGAATTTCAAGTCAGTGGCATCTGTGGGCTTGTTCCATATGAGTGAGGTTCATCTTCTGAATAATAATGATATTAATGATTAGAAATATGGGTGCCCAGGTTCTCTTAGCACATCAGTTTGGACGAATTTTTAGCTATAGATCAAATGTCCAGAATTTATATTCTGAATTAAGCTATAAGATTGAAAAGAGGACAAGAACACCCACACTGTTTAGTTCTATGAAATGAAGCATTTCACGTCACTTAAAATCATGTTTTTCAAGGGTTAATTTCTTCAGTACGTTTTTGCAGTAGGTGAGGCATGCTAATAATAGAAATTTTACTCGAACGTAAATTCTTCATCCGCTGGGCGTTTCCGAGGTTTAGAATAAAATCCGCACATACTCCGGCAGAGATCGAAGAGTTCAACGTGTAATTTCTTTATGTGCTTCAAATGGTAAATCTCGAACCAGACAATCCGACCGATTTGAATGTGAACCTCGATTCGGCGTTTGAATGTGAATGCGCAATCTTATGATTGTGTCATGATTTCTCGATGATCGACTTCAGATTAAACTTAAATCAATACTGTTTGTACAAAAGGAACTACTTTCTTTCCGGGCATTTCTGCACGATATTCTTACAGAACAGGACATCTTGAAAGCTTTTTCGCCGTTTTTCGATCTCTTTTTAACTTTTTTTTTTCACATTTCTGTCTAATCGCTGTACGCTGATTTCACTTATGTAAATCTTTTCAAATATGCATTTTCGAAAATTTACAGAAATTTAATGTGGAAAAATAATTTTAGTAATTAGATGCCAGAGTAATATGTGCCAATAGTTATTTACAAATGACAGAAAGTTTCTTGGAATTGGGTACTCCTTTTTTAAAACCATGGTGATACATGAAAACTTTAATTGTTCTCTTAAAACAGCAACAACGCATTTACACTGAAATGGATGTTAAATTTTTTGTAACTATGGTAATTTTATCAGTTTGTGATCAGAAAGCAACGTATTTATCTTAAAGGTGACTGTAAGTTTTGCTTACATATTTTATTTTCACAGTGTTTATATAGATCTTGGAAGAGGCATCGAGATGATCCAGAGATAGACGAGGCTATATCGGCCGGTCGTTTCGCAAACCGGCCATTTTTCATGTGGCCGATGCGTGAATACAGAATTGATATTATGCGACGTTATCAAGATGAACCCATCTCTCAATCGGAGATAGATAGATCTCCGTGCCAAGTGTTTAGGGGAGACGACGCCTTAATGGCGGCAGTGGGCTTCTCTTATTATGATTGGTGGCGGGTCAGTAGGTTCATGTTGTGAAAAGAAAAGCTTGCTGTGAAAATGAACAGGTTTGTGTGAAGGGGGAAGTGGATGAGGTTGAATAAAAGGAGTGGGGGGAAGGTTGATGTTAAACAAAAGGCAGATGTATAAAGAAAATAGTTGGTTTTATGGAACGACAATGGCCGATGTGTTACAGGATTGTGGTGCATGCTGTGGAAACGGAAAGGTTTATGTGGGAAAGGTATAATGCTGTAAAATGGAGAAGTTACCGTTAAAAAAAAAATGGTTTATACTGTGAAATGAAAGCCGATATTAAGAAAAATGGTTTATACTGTGCAACGAAAAGCTGATATTGTTGAAAGGAATAGAAAGATAAAGTAAGGAAAAAAAAATTTCAACTTTAAAAAAAAAAAGTTTTTTGAAAAGAAAGAAGTTGATGTCATGAAAAGCTGAAAATTGATTGTGTAAGAAGTAAAAGACTGATGTGAAACGAAAGGAAAAGGCTGATGTGAAAAGAAACAGGCTGTATATAAGACGTTGTGACCCCCACAGCTGGATAAGAAGGAATGAATGGTCATGTCAAAGTTCAGTTCGTTTACTCTTGCTAATATTTTATGATCACGTCGTTCCACGCCAAGTGGCATTATTCATTCCAGTTCCGATATATTCAAATTATCATTTTCTTTTCTCGAGGGGCGGGGAAAAGAAGAGTGCTCGGGAACCGTGATTTCGAGCAGCTGTTTTCCAGGTGTGGAAGAAGTTTGATTCTATTTTAATAAAAACTTGGAATTTTATTTTTGTAGACTTCGCCCCCTCTGTGAATAAAGCAGAACTGTCATTTTTAGCCACTCTCCTACCTAGGAGTAAGGGTAATATATATATATATATATATATATATATATATATATATATGATATATATTATAAATTATATTATATATTATATAAAAGGTATATATAAGATATATATATTGTATATAGATATATGTTAAACCCCGATCTACTTATAGCGGATGAACACCCTCCCCCACGACCGCCCAACCGTTCCTTACCTACAAATATGAATAAATAGCAGTTGTACATTGCATCATAGTCTTACTTTTTCTTTCTGTGAAGGCCTAATTTCTCGTCTGTCCGCTGGGCGCTGGTTCGAACCCACGAGAGGACGAAATTATTATCAACTAAAAATTCCCATTCGGTTAACATAAATGAAAATATATTAATTCCGAGGTAGAATGAATTAGATATTGAAGGACATTTATAGCCTAATGCAAGTATACATAATATAGGTTTTCATCTCGGGCACTTTATGGTTATAAATGAAGACAGTCTGTGAAAGCTATAAATAATGATCGTATTTGAATAACATTTTGTTAAATTTTTTTTTTTATTAGTAAAGGTTATTTCATTGTCGTACTAAACTAATTGTTTGCAAAAGTGAATATCAGCTAAAGAACTGCTTTCTCTTAGCAGGGATGCAAAGCTTCGTTGAGATTGCCGTGAAGTGGTCATAGCTCCATGTTGCTGCCGTCTTTTATTGATATTTTATGTGCAGAATTAGGAATGCCTCATAGCCATAAAGGCTCAGCTATTCGGAAAGAGGATTTATAGTATACATCGAGGGGATAAAACCCTCGAAAAATTAATTTTGTTTACAAAATACAATTTTATTTTGTAATTCTGCTAAAGGGCTTTTTATATGGAGGGTGCTACTGCTATGGCTAAAATTATTGTAATTATTCATGAATGCATATACGTACTCTGTTTTCACTTTTACTGTTTTGCTTGCTTTTATTCAGAAAACAATTCTACTTTCATTATTTTTCATCGTATTGTGTATATGATACAAGTTCCGTTTTTTTATTTGTTTTTATTTATGGAGAAAGGCTCCCTTTCCCTCGCCTTGAAGAGATATTGGCCGATATATATGCAAAGACCTGAATCCGAGGAAATGACAGCCATCACGGGAATAGATTAGGTGATCCGTTTTCATTTTCACCCTTGATGTGACGTGGAAAGTCAGACCAGGAATCGGAGAAAGAATAGATAGATGGCATTCCGGAGATAGAGTTGAGGAGCAAGAGATTTGGGTTGATGCTGATGTCGATGATAGTGATGATACGCTGATGATGTCTTCTTTTTTGCGGGTGCTGGGAAACGTACACTTACACACACACACACACACACACACACACACACACACACACACAAACTTTTACCAAAGTCTTCTCCCAGTAAGGTCCTAACTAAAAATGTCAGGCTTCCGGTTTGCAGCAAGAATTCTGAGATGAGGTTGCAAGTACCATACCGTCATGTTTGCAGTTCACCACAGTTGATTTACTACCACGGACATAATTTGTTGCTGAGCCTGTATGTCAGTAATGGCCCAATAGAAGTCAACAGAACGTACAACAGGTTTTCTGACTATCTGGTGCGTGTGTTTGGTTCTGTTGGAATTAACGAAGCAACGAAACCATTCTTTATCTTTACTTTTTATGATATGAGACAGTTCTAGTTGTTAAACAGTGTGATTTTACCCCATGTTAATGACAAATTAGCGCAACATTCCATCATAGAGCTTCTTATTTACCCAAGAATAAAGCTAATTGTTATGGTGGAAAATCTTTATTATCATAGTCGAAAATGTGGTATTGTAAAACTTTTTATTTTCTGTCAAGTCTGTCAGTTTAAAAGAAAGTGATTCAGAAGTGCACTTTAGGAAGACATGCATTCGGCGGTATTTTTTATGATACGCGTTTTTAAAGGAAACTTATTTTTTGTGGATTGCCAGTCAAGTATCGAATTAACGGCACCGGATTTGATCAACAATAAAGTAACCATAACGTGAATTCCTACTGAACCAAGTTTATTGTTATACATTCATCAATCAGTTGTGAAGATAAAAAAAGATTTTCTGCATGCTGGTCTTAATCCTTGATCAGATTGATGATAAATATAGCGGGCAGTATCTTATATCTTGATAGTGTCTTTTATCTTGATATCCTGGAAGCAACTCATAGAAACAAATAGCTTTGCTTAGAAAGTAAGTCGCATATACACAGGTGGGCATTACGGCTGACTCTGCTGGCCTTCAATTATGGCCGCGCACACCTCGCTGTGTCGTATTTGGTAGCACATCATGAATATTGGTGGAGACATGGGTGATCGGAGCCTAAACGTCAGGTAGCAGAACGGTATCAGAGCAACACCGTCAGGTTAATCACCTTGATATTGAGCTCATTGTGGGAAGTATGTAAGGTTGTCTGCGCAAGTTAAAAGGGACATTTGTTGGGAATGACGACACGATAGTAGTCAGGTTTATAATTCTTGGAAAGAGGAGTTGACTTGATGTGTTCCACATACGAATTTAGGAGCGGTTTGCAAGGCCAACCGGATTTCCAAATGATTGTGAAAGCGGTGCGATTAGCCCTATATTTCTGAAAGTCTTACGTAATCAAGTTCCAAATAGCATCTCTTATTCGATATGAAGTATATTTTTTCGAAAAAGGTTTCTAAATAAAGTCTCCAGTTTGGGTAATTTAGATATTACAGAAATTCATATATAAATACGACGTTACATTTAAAGCGAAATATTTCGGTAACATTGTAAAGGCTTAACGATGAGTCACAATTATTTACTGTACTACGGTCATCCTTTTTATGCACAACTTCGCCTTTTTGTGTGTGTTCTTTCCGATTATCAGATGTTTGTTTTATACTTTCATCTTTTCTTAATGCTTAACTCATCAGATGTTAATGCTAAATTTGCAAGAGGTTTCGTTTGTAATATTTGCGTACTTGTCCAAGTTCATGAAAAGCAAAGACTTCTACAATCAAAGATATTCTCTCTCTCTCTCTCTCTCTCTCTCTCTCTCTCTCTCTCTCTCTCTCTCTGTGGAAACCATCCCCCTGCACAGCGTCTCAATTTTATCCTGTCATTGTAGTCCACTGTAATCCGGTTGTATAAATCCGTTTTCCGAGAAGCTCAATCATCCGATTGTTGATCTTTCTTTTGCTTCGAATCTCTCCAGCATTACTGAGCCTTTTGACGGATTTTCATTTTGGCTAAAGGGGACTTTTAATATTTGTGTTCTTCGGGATTTGGAGGTGAATATTTTTAGGGCCTTTTTATGGTCTGCATGCAGTGCGTATTGGTTGAAAATTTTCTCTTTTCTTTTGTGTTCCTTATTCTTCAGATTGTTGAACGAAGTTTTAAAACCTAGTACTGTGAGCTGGCGAGTGTTATGAACGAAATTTTTATCATGAATCATCAGAAGATACTTTTTTGTTCTGGATTTTGATAGATCGCTTGAAATTCCTGCTGAGAAATTAAATGCATTCTCAAAGAAAAACAGTTATTAAGAATTTAATTACGGTTGTAATTCCTTACTGTCTAACGGTTTTGGATACACTGATGCAAACTTTATACTGAGAAGTAGATATGCTGCCAATGAAAAGCCTACTGTAAGTAAAACTTAAACAAATCATACATTACCTTGAGGACTAGATTGAAAAGTTTTTTTTGGTTAAAGAAATAAAAAAAGCACCTCAGTGACCTTGTCGATCGATAGTAATCGTTGCTTTTCTCAATGTACTCGTATTGACGCGAAATGTCCATGGCGTAAAGCTTCTGAATTCCTTACCACTGGAATCGGTGTCTGATACGATCGGATTTATTTGTTTAAAATCTGGCTGTTTCAGCCGATTTAGCATTCGGCTGAGGGAAAAATCTGTCAATTCGAGGTCTTATAAAAATTTTGTTTTAAAATTCGATCGAGAGAGAGAGAGAGAGTCAAGGAAAATTGTAGCGTTGTATGTTAAAATAATGTGAAAATTGTTGTTACATATAATATATAGTGTTAATATACGTGTTTTTCTGTTGGAACACTACAGAACCTCTTGGCGCACATTTGTGGATTTGTCCGGGATTCTGCGTGTGTCGTCCTTATAAAAGTGATTTTATTCTCCTCAACTGTGTTTGAGAATCTGTTTGAGAATATCTCTGATCACTCGGATTAGTAATTCTCAACTTCAGAATTTTAACCTTTATTTACGGTCTTTCTTCTAAAAGCTTTGCCGATTATGCTGTAAACATACAAAAAAATGCTTTATAAATTTTGACAAAATGAGTGCAGGCATCGTTTTCCTAGCTTGGCCTTACATTTGCGTAAAAAGAAAAAAAAATCGCAACAAACATGGAAACTACATAGCCTGATTTCTCTTTTGATTAAGTAATTTTAGGTTGTTGAGTAAAAAAAATTTTTTTTATATATATATATTCAAACATTATGATGCTTTTGGGTTATTGGCAACTTTCTTAAGATATTAGAATAGCAATCACTTGCGCATATTTAGAGACGTGTTTATTTCTATCATAGCAAAACAAGGCAACCTTTTGGAGCAAAATTACTGCTCGGGAGCACTGCATTGTCTGGTTTTGAGACATGCAATTAAGGAAAATAAGTATATTCATATGATTATGCGTTAGTGCATATAATTATTTATTTTTAAGGTTCGCTTGTGTATTCTTATCTAAAAACGGGAGATGTGTTTCTTGGTCCATTATTAGCGTCATTACATATCTCTCAGTTTTATAAACATCTTTTGTTTAAAATCCAGTTTTAAAACTATTTAAAGATTTTATAATGTTTATGTAAAACGTTAAAATGGTGTTGTCAGTATTATTGATGCAGATGCCCATAAGTTTAAGAATGACTAATAACCCTTACAAGCGCATTGCACCATTACTTTATTGATTTGTTATCTTCTCGGTTTTTCACTCTGTCGACGCTTGCCTTGTACGTTAGTGGCCTTTTAGGCTTGGTGCATATAAATACATGTTCATTTTGCATATAATAATATTTCTAAACGTAAATTAGACCCCAAGACTCAATATAGTAATTAGATTCAGGACGCTGTATTTGGATAGGCAAGTGTTCGTAATTAGAGGGCAATATGTTAGTAGGAAAGTATAAAGCTAATGAAATTTATCCTATTTTTCTTACGCCTTATTCCATGCTGGTAGCCAGCTTCAAATATGTAATTATTGTTCAGTGACTAAATGAAAGATTAAATGCAACGATACCATGGCTAGAATAGGAAAGGTTTATGAAAGAAATATAATTGTATATTTGTGATAAAAACACATTACGGAACCATCACAGCTTGTGCTATGGGATCTAGAATAGAAATGTATGTCATAGACGGAGGCAAGAAGCTAATAAAATGATTATGAATCTAGTTCAAAATGCTATTTGTGGAAGACGCCATGCATAGGCAAAATCATTTAAACAGCCCCAGTATTTTTTCATTCTTATTTTAATTAGTTAGAATGTTTGCATTAATTGTTATGAATTAAATTCGCATCTTCTTCTGGGAGGGACGTTTCGTTTTTACTTGCAGCCAAACTTTAGATGGTTTGAAACAGTGAGGTTGTCGAAGTTTCTGACCTCTGCAGTTCATGGTCGGGTCAGGTGTCAGGAGGTTTAATTGGGATTCTCAGGTAAACTCAGTCAGGTTTCTCATGATTTAAGAAAACAATCTCTAGGGTAACAGATGAAGAGGTAAGACAACTAAAAGAGGGATGAGTACAAAAGACGTTATGTACATCGTAAATTCTCCTTGCTGCTATGAAGAATAACTTAATAGAATGTTTTCCATATGTAATTTTTTATAAAAGTTTTGTTGTTGTTGATTGTCATTAGTCAGGACCGTTTCAAGAAACGTATTTTTTTTTTACTGGATATTAAATGTAACATGACCAAGTCATTTCTTTGATTAAACGTTTATATAAAAAAAGGGGCCACTTTCGATATAGTTCTTTTATTGTTTATCTTAAAGGTTGGCAGTCTTAGGAAATGTTAATATCTTAATATTAGATCCCAATGACACAACTGAGAGCTACAATCTCACCTTTATGTCATTCAAATTTACTATTGTTGGTTAAGTTAAAGTTTAATGTCATTTAAGATTTATGTGTGTTATGCTAAACCTTATATCCAGTTAGTTTATTACCATACCATACCAAGCAATTCCCAGTGCGAATATGACGTCAGCAAGCGCTTTGTGTTTGCAAATTCTAAAATTTTGACTGACAGTCTCTCTCTCTCTCTCTCTCTCTCTCTCTCTCTCTCTCTCTCTCTCTCTCTCTCTCTCTCTCTCTCTCTCATATCGACATGCAGCGTGGTAACAAAAAACTACCGCCAAAAGAAAAAAATAAATGCCGAAAATCCCAAGTAAGCTGAAGATTCTCTTCATAGAATGTTTGTAGCCTTATATGCATTTACTGGCACATTCATCATTCCCCCTGGGTTCGTGGGTAACTCGTACCCAGCGGCCTCCACTAGAACTAGCCATTCCTTCGTGCGCGTGGCTTCGGAGAGATTTAATGTATTCAGTTTTTATAAAATAGGTTTCTTTGATTTTTTTTTATCGTCGAAGATGTTCTTAGTTAACCATTTTATGATGCATATTTTAGTTCTTTTTTATTACGTAACCTTTTATAAGTTTGTTGCTAAAACTTGCGTTCTATGCCTTTTGTACCGCAAGTATTTGAATATTACCCAGTTAATTCTGTGCTGCAAATTGCCACATTTATAGACTTCTGTAGTTAACAAAAATGTTTTTTCGTTATATTCCTCTTGTCCTTTTCTTCAGGTAATACGAAATATAAGTGCAAAAATGTCATTACCTCCTCATAAATGTGTCTTCTTAAGCACAGTTTTCGACTTTAGTTCTCGTAGCGGCGAAGTATGGGGTCCTAAAATAATAATAATAATAATAATAATAATAATATACTGTTAGGCAGATGGATAAACAGTTAGACAAATAGGAGAGTAGAAAAAAGTATCTGATCGTCATCAGAATTAAAGGAATGTGCCTTAATAAAACTTTATACACGACGTTTTATTGTTTTTTGTTGCAGAATTACTCAGTTGAGAGAGAGAGAGAGAGAGAGAGAGAGAGAGAGAGAGGAGAGAGAGAGAGAGAGATGGTTTCAGTGTACTTGCAGCTCTCATTTTGATATAATTCTCTCTCTCTCTCTCTCTCTCTCTCTCTCTCTCTCTCTCTCTCTCTCTCCTCGTCTCTCTCTCTCTCTTTCTCACCTTATTATTAATATAAGTCAGTTTTAGTATTTCTAAAGTACTGGTTCGATTTCATCTTCTCAGTCAGTCGACTGGTTTTATCTAACATGTGATTTCAGCTGCTTTCTACTTTATGTTTATCCTCCAAATCGCCGCGATAGACATGAGAAAATGTAAATCACACCAGCAGATCCAATCGAAATCGTGTCAAGACAGATAACACAGATCCTGCAACGAAAATCAGATCTCATTTCCATCTCTCTAATCCACTTCGAAGGGTTAATCAAGAGTTACATGAGATGATTACGAAGGAAGGGACAGAGAGAGATTAAATGTGTTAATATCATTAAGTGTCGTCCGATATCCTCCAGTATAAGCCTCGCGGAGGGAGGCGATGTTGACAGTTGGCTAATCTCTCCTTGGAATGAGTTTACATAACACTTCTCTTACTCCATCTGGGTTACCCTGGTTGATGAGGGCATATAATAGCCTTATACACACGCACACACCTTAATTCAGGGGGGCAGGCTCTTACGAAAGACATTTTTCTGAAAAGAATTATCGAGATATTTCTTCAGGGATGGTTTGGTCTGGTTTTTGTTTGTTTTTATTGGGTGCTCTGCTTCAGCTCTTTTGACGGAGGCAGGAAGATACTTTGTAACACTTACCTTTAATTTAAAGAGGAAGTGATTTCAGTTAAGTGTAGCTTTTCCATTTTAATTACATATTTATAAGGTACATGTCTTTTCCTAACTGGCAGAAATCTCAGTAAATATAAACAGTTGTCGTTGCATCCTCTATACTATAGAACCCAGATTCAACAAATTCCATCCATTCACGAGTATTTAATTAGCCTATGCATTACGGAATGTAATTAGACAGGTATTTCCGTAACCAGCGTCGATTTTTCAGATGTTTGGGGCTTGTATGACAGAAACGTTTAAGTATGAAGACAACATCCTAAACTGTTGGGGCTGTATGCATTTTTATGTAAACCATTAAAAACAGTTATATCAAACAGCTCATTGAAATAGGTAAAGTAGTTAATTTTGTTAGTCTTTTTACAGTTGTGTGTATTTGTTATTCATCTCATTTTTAATAGACAATTAGCTACTAATATTGTAAGGTTTCGGTGATAGTTTAAGTAGATGAAAACTGTTTTTCTTCGAAGATTAAGGTCATGTGTAGAGGATGAGGTGTGAATTTATTTATTCTTGTGAAGAGATCAGCTGACAAGCAATGAGCCAGACGATAAAGGTATTATCCGAGAAAAGGTTAAATGCCAGTATTCTTGTCATTTTCCTTTCTGATAGTGGTACTACGAAAGAGATCGAGGCACCCAAAATTTTCTTACAAGCAGAATCGGTGTCATGATGTCAGTACAGACAGACGAAGGATTAATAACTGGAAGAGTAAAATGGCCTGTCTCCTTTTCGCTTTCTGTATTTTGTTCGCAATACAGACAGCCGATGACTTTGAAAAGTAGAGTTGTTTACTGGCTTGTGTTTTTCAGTATCAAGATCGTAATAAGGGCGTCGCTCATTCGGACATTCTCTTGAAATTTCTTGCATTTTTTAGTGAAAGAACAGCATAATAGGAAGTCGTGCTCTTACATTTCAATATGTACCCATCCATCGATAGGGTCCTTTTAGGTTGGCTGTAATCGAATTTCTACTACTACCCTTATACTGTTCTTGTATTTTAATAAATTTTCATCTATTTATTAAATTATTAGTTTACAACGTCTTTTTTAATAAGTGACATAATTTTTCTGTATTTCCCTTTACCTCCTCTTGCTTCTTCCTAATGAACACCATACTCTTTGGAAGCTTGAATTTCCAATGAGTGACCCCTGTGTTGGCTTGTTCCAAATGAATAGGTTCATCTAAATAATAAAATAATAATAATAATAATAATAATAATAATAATAATGATAATTCAATGCTAGACCTCATTTGAGTATTCCATTTTAGAAGAGATTTTTAATGAATTAATTCATTATGATTATTTATTATGCTTTAACGTGTTTTTAATTTTCTTATCTTTTACAGGTCCTCAGACGGCCCAGATGACAACGCCTCACCGGATTCGACAACCACAGACGAACTCGCCGAAAAACTTAAGGTAAGTTGCTCTCAAGAACTCGACCGAGAGTGGCTGCCCGAATGCACGCATGCTGCATCTCTTGCGGTAGGTTTTCAACGGACTGCATTCACGAATTGATTTTGCGCTCACGTTTTCCGTTTTTGCTTTCAGCGAAGTGTTTTGTTTCTCTCGTGTGTGTACGAATCTTAGTGTTTCGTTGTGCATCCGGGAATGTTTAAAATCATTTTTCATCTTGTATTGTTTCTTTTATTAGTTACTTGAGAATATTCCAGAGGGTGAGATTTATTTTACTGATATCTCGTGAATGTCGCTTCTCTCTTTAGAAAAGTGCATTATTCATGTATGTGGCTTCGTGAGACAATAAGTTCATATGGCTATGAAGGTTTATTTCAAATGAAAAATGCAAGAATAATCATATGCAACACGCCTAAATGAGTGGAAAGGTGAGAAACGGCGAACTAAACAACAAATAAACAAATATTCGTATTATCTTCTGAATGCTGTATGGTAATTTAGACGTTTATGAATAGTCAGGGTCCGTAGACCCTCAGAATACTGAATTCTTTTTAAAGGTGAGCATCGTAACATGTGCAAGAGGAAATCATTGCTTCGGTGTAGGTCGTGTTCCATTGTTCTCAGATATTTAGTGGGATTTTTTTTATTCCCTTTTCCATATTGTTGTAAATCAGATGTTTAAGTGATATGAATCGGCTATGTTTTTTACGACTCGATGAACATTTTGGTTTTTAAAGTTCCCTATTACATGGCATGGTTCTTTTGCAACTAAACTTTAACAAACTCGATAACTGATTTTACAGCGTTGAATAGGAATTGAATGGCATTTTAATTTCGAAAATAAATTCTTTGCAGGGAACTTTGACAGTGTTGAAATATTATGCTCTAGTCGAAACTATTTCCTCTATCATTGGTAAAGGGCATTCACACAGATGTATTACGCAACGCCGAGGGGAATTACGTAACGTTTCAAAGGAGTTTTCAGTTAAATACCTATAGTAAAAGGCGCTGGATAATTAACTTCATAAGGTTATTAGAAGTATAGTATAAATATTGTGTACTTTATAAGTGAGCAACTATGGCGTAGACTGTGTTCCGTATGATGCAATCACCGCACCCACCATCAAAAGAAGTGCATAGAAGGCCTCAGAGGTTAACATTTTCTTTGCTATAGTATTAGGCGGTGTGAAAACGCTGAAATGATTATTTTGCTTGGGGTTGATTGAGTGACCAAGAACTTCTATCTTGTTGTTTAAGGAAGAAATAGATCTTAAAATTCCCACCCACCCCCTCGCCAGCGGATGTGCAGGGGACATTTTTTTTTTCTTAACTCAAAAGTAAATGTGGATCCTTCGCCCGGAATTTGTTACTGAGCTTTATACAGAGACTTCCATTTACATTGAATATACTTGCTGGAAAGCAGTAGATCTTTATTAAATCAGGAAAGACATAAGTTTTGCAGAAATTGTTTTGTCTGTTTAGGCGAGTACTAGTTCGACCTTGCCTGGTTACTACATGTGTGGCCAGTGTTTGTTTGGTTTTTCCATAATCCTTTAATCCCCCAGCCTCTCTGGTCGTCCCACCCAACTACCTTCGTTCTGTTAGGTCACCCATCTCCACCCACTTCCACACAAACTTTTTCCACCACACACACACACACACACACATGCGGACACGCTTCCATCTCCTTTTAAATGGAAGAACTGATGGGTGTTTTCAGTGGAGTGGAGTTGTTGAGTGATTGTGTTTTTGCGTGAGGCATCCCCCCCGCAACCCCCCCGGCCCCAAACACCTGGGTCCGGCCATGCCTCAAGCTGTTTTGTCGGGGGTAGTCTGGCGTGAACACGGTCGCCCCAAAACATGACGGATATCCGAAAGGTACATGACCCCGGTGCACTTACATAACGTTCGACCTATAACGCCCCACCCCCTCCCTTTCAACTTTCGACCTTCGTCGTACCATTTTATTATCTAAAATTTAATATATGTTAGTTATCTTGAGCACTTTTGCACTACTATCTTTTTTTTTTCTTTTTCTTGGGAGCTTTTCTGTGTGGGTATCTGCTGTATTATACATCCAGGTTTATGCTTCAGTGCGTTTCTTGTGATGATTTAAAATGCTTTTTGCTTTTGTCTTAACATTTTGTGCTTTGTCAGCTGATATGATTGTCATGGGGTCTTATGAGTTTGTGTATTTACTACTCCTTTAGTTCGAACATTTCCTACAATGACCAACAGATGCTCAAGAGGATTACTTGTCTAGAGGTCAGCGATGAAGAGAAAGGAAATAAAGAGGTTAAATATTTAACTCAAAGGCAAAACGGCCAGTTTGCCCTGCCAGAGAGGACGAGTTATAAAATCATACGACATGACAATCGAAGTGTCCTCAAATTCCAAGAAGTGCGCCAGAGTTTTTCATCTCTTAAACTAAGAGGAATGTCGGAATACTCCTCAGTGGGAGGAGGCGGACTGAAGGTACAACTTGATTCACAGGCAACAGACGTTATTTTGACGAGACACGCGTGTTTGTTATTTCGTTGAAGAAATTTGGTTTAATTAAGGTATGAATTCCTTGGAATTTCGTTCAATTAAGTAACAAAGATATAAAAAGAATCCTCACGATAAACAGAAAAACTTTGGGAATAAAAAATTTAAATAATTAGATGCATGTATACATACATACCAGCGTAACAAAATTGTCATTAAGTAACTGAAATATGAACTTCACTAAAATTTAAAATGGTTTTAAATATGAAATTGCAGAGGTTGATTGACTGATTATTCTTACCCATATACTGGCGTCGCAGTACCAAAGGTCATTAGGAAAGGGTTAATCACGAATGAAATCAGATGGAGAAATATCGGGAACAAAGACCAGGAGGGGTTAAAAGGGTCCTGTTTCTCTGAAATAATTTTTGGCGTCGGCGAACGAGAAGATGATATTCCGAGACTTCGGCCATTTGTGAAAGTCACGTTCTTGTCTGTGAAAGATCTGAAAGGTGGGTAACTGATATAAATTTTAGGGTGGCGTTGTGGGTTAATAGTTACTGCTTACTGTGGCTCCTTTTCCTCGTTTCCTTCTGACGCGTTTTTATTCGGGGAGTGTGGGTGATTTTGTTTTATTCTTTCGTGTTTTTCGCGTTTGAAGTTCTGTTGAACCTTTTTTCAATTTTCTTGGTTAGAATGTTTTTGAACATTTTTCATCACTCTGATCTCTCTCTCTCTCTCTTTCTGCAGAGTATGCGTTCCTAAAAAAATCATGATTTTGTGATAAAAATGTTAAATGGTGGCCACCAGGTTAATATACATAAAGAGAGTAACTTCCATAAATTTTGGATGTCGTCATGTCTTGCCTAATGGCCATTGTGCCTTTTTCTCCGTTTGACTTGGTTTTAATGTATAAAGAATTATTGAACCGTTTTATGATTCCTTTTTTTGAAATGGTGAACCGTTATATTTAGCTTTTGGAAGGGTGGACTTTTGTATAAAGGTTATAACGTTCTTTGATTTCTATTTTGTTTACTGTATGCGTATTTTTTATTGCAGAGAATCTGCCTGCCAAAAATGTCTCGGGTATTAGTAGAAGATTTTTATTAATTCATCATAGGATAGAGTTCACTCTCGGCATTCGGTATCACGATCAGTGTATGTCGAAGTAATTTCTTAGCTTCTTAATAAATTGTTATCTGGTAAGTTACATGAGTACTTTTGTAATCAAGAATTCGTACGAAGAGGAATGTACTACTGAATGAATTATGGCTTAATAAATCATTGTCTGCTGGCGAGGTTGATTGTTTTATTTCTCTATAAATGGGAAATCTTTCAGTTGTCTCCTGTGTCATTTGTTACTGAATTTTATTTAGATGACGTATGGCAAGGTTTTGGAAACATGGTAGGAAAATTATTTCGTCATGTTTTTGTAAACAATTTATTTCCTTCAATGTGTTGAAGGATTATAAGTTATAGTATGTTATAAATTGAGAGCATGGATAAGGTAAACAGTTGGTTTTCAACCACTACGAAGAGTCCCGTGGTCATTATGGATGAATTACAAACGGCATCTTACTTTTAGCCAGTGGTTTTGGATTCTGCGAAATTTTAGGCCACTTCTTCGTAATTAGGAATGCACGGCTTGGAAGTGATGGATGCCATTGGACTCCACATCGTGCGTGCGTGATGGAGGAAGTGATATATCATAAGTTAGAGAAATTATAGACCTTCCTTCTTGGATGCAGATTGAAGGAGCGACTTCCAGAGATGGATATGTCAAAATTGAGAAATTTTTTTGTTTTAGTTATTCAAACACAACACGTGTGAGACGGGAATTACTGACTTTCGTTTTGTTGATGGCAGGGAATATTGACTTGCAAAAAGAATGTAAGATTCTTTTGTTTAGTTTTCTGAGGAATAAGTCGTCATTCTGACAAACAGACACAGGTCGAAACTAGCGTATGGTAGTAAAATGGATTCTTCAGTGCATTTAGTTTTAATGGGAAAATTATTATTATTATTATTATTATTGTTGTTGTTGTTGTTGTTGTTGATGTTCAAACTAGGGGAACGTTTAATAGGAACATGACACAAAGGCCACAACTTGCACATAAAGCCTATATATATAGAATAGGATGCCAGTAGGGTAGTAAATACATATACATAACAGTAAGGATAAATCAACATTCAAATAAGTACGTACCCCATGCCTGAACAACAATAAAAGCATGAAAAACTAAGGCACTATTTCCCATCTCTTGAAAATATCATCACAACATCTGCCGATTTTAAATTCTGTTCTGGGCAAAATGAGGACAAGTGAGCCTGTCTAAAATTTTCTAGTGTTTATTTTCCTTCTCTTATTTTAAACTCATATAAAATTATCAGTCAGTCGATAAAAGGCTTGCGTTTGGTGTGAGTGACAGTGGGTCACAGTGTCCCGAAAAACGGGGAAGAAAGATTGAGCAAGGATTACCAGAAAACCCAGGAAACCTGACGAAGCGCAAACCTTACCAGGACTAGCAAACATGCATACAGAAAATATGTATGAAAATTCGTAAAGTAACTAAGTCTACGGGCGTAACCAGCCTCGTTTCATGGTCAGAACCAGCTCCGTTTCAGGGAATCCCTTTTCACCCCCACCCCCATCGGAGTGGGGGAGGTAGAGGTAAGATGAAACGCCATTATAAATCATCTTAGGGGTCCCCATTATAACCCTGCCAAGTTTCATGCCCATCGGACCAGCCGGTTGGCCGTGATTGAATGACAGACGGACGGGCAGACATTACGCCCATTAAACTAAGATATGCTTTTTGAACGTTTTGCACGTAATTCTACAGGCAGTGTTACCTAGTCATCCATGTAATACCACATCCATTTGATTTATCACCTTGAAATACTGTTGGAAGTAAAATGCGTAAAACCATTGCTCACTAATGTTGAAAGAGGTTAAGGAATCTAGAGGTGTAATTGATATGGGCGATATTCAGAGATGACGGAAATAAATAATTAAAAAAGAATTTAAGAAGAAAAATGAGTAATCGAACTATATGCGTATGAACATCGCGTCAGGTCAGTTATTCTGAGTCGTATGACCTTCAGCCCTCATGGCAACTCAATTGCCGCTTCTGTCACCTACTAAGCTTCGCTGCAGTTTTAAGTACCTATGGGTACTCTGTAAACCACGGTCGTTATTATAAACTATATGTTGCACGGTTCCTTTTTATCCCCCCTGGAAAAACTAGAATATTAAGAAGGGAATGCATAAATGGAAACAAAGGAAAGGTGTACAGAGAATTTGTGTGAAAGTTATATTTTTTATTTTTATAAATCGAAAAAGGTATAGAGAACATTGACAGGAAAATTAGAACTTTATCTAAAATAGACGAGGGAAAAGACCGGGGGCGGTTTTTGTGGATGTTGGAAATAAAATATCTAAGATGATAATAATAATAGTGATAATGATAAGCAAAATTAAAACCTAGTGTTTTATGGAATGCATTTTGTACGTAGGGTTTCGTGCTAGTAGCTGTCAGATGCGTTCGAGATACGTACTTCACTGTTTTAGGCTTTGGTGGAAGAGAGCTGGTGTGAATTTCTCTCTCTCTCTCTCTCTCTCTCTCTCTCTCTCTCATACTGGGTCATGCTCAATTTATTGCTAACCACCTGAACAAATTGAGTTAAATTCCATGCTTATTAACGTAGCCTACACTTGGGATTTTAAGGCCGAATATTATACAAATTAAGACAAATGTGTGAATGAAGATGTTTTAATTTTCTTTTCTTCGTAGAGTTAATTTCTTCAGTGACTTTACATTTTTACATAAAGAAAATTTAGTAGGTAATTACAGCCTGGAACCTGTTTAAAGTGGAAGGTCTTTTAAGCGTCTGGGAACGACATTTTTACGTAAATCTTTCATGAATTAGAAATGGAGTAAACCTTTTAATTGTTACCGCAATTTATTTACCGCAATTTATTTTAGCTCAGTGATGACGCTTTGAGACGTGGCCTTAAGATTTTAATAGCCTGGCTAAATTCGAGAAGAACCCTCAATACATTTTAAATAGCCTTTCTTTTCAAGAGCCAACATTACTTTAAACAGAAGAAAATCTTTTAGAATGAATTTATAAAAGCTTTAACCTGAAATATCTTGGCCATCAAGTCCACGATGACGTTTAGCATAGATTGTTTAAGCTGCGTTTTAATTATCTTGAAGTCTACAGCTCCTGTGAGTTATTCTTTGAGTTTTGGGAGCCCCGGCGAAAGAAGCGTACCTTGCATATCAATGAATGTGCATTAAAAATCTTTCTTTTACCGCGTGCATTCATTTCCTATTTATTTTCTTTTATTTTTTCTTATCTACGCTGAATTGCTGACCTCTCACACTTCGATGTCTGGAGAATGCAAGCAAAATACCTAATGCGAAATTATTTCGAATTTCTCGGTTTCATGTGCTTTTCAGGTTCATTTAGTTTTTGTCTATTGCGGGGTATATATATATATATATTATATATATATATAGATATATATATATATATATATATAATATATGATATATATATATATATATATATGTGTGTGTGTGTGTGTGTGTAAAATATGTATATATTTTTCTTACAACGCCAATTGCCATTTACGTACCCTAACTGCTAAATCATGGGTTAACCCTATGTGCTGATATATTTCACTTTTTGCACATTTACTTTTATCATCCATGCTTCACTTCTGTAAAGGAGAGTGGGCTCAACAGACGTATAAGAAATTTCTACCTAGGCTTTCAGAAGTGCTTAAAGTCTTTCTCCAATGTTTCACACACGCTTCAACTTTCCTTGATCCATCTATTTAGTAATTCAGCTATAGTTCCAAGGACTAATGTCTCTATGCTTGCTTACAAACTACCGTGATAGTTACTCCACCGCACAATCGCACAGCTAAGAATATTTATTAATCGCGTGATATGCCAGTGGATAATAATGAAAAATTGACGTCCATTGCAACAGAAAATATACAAAAGATGCAGTATAAACCATGTATCCTTTGATTAACTGTGGTTTTCAGTTTGCAGCCAATTAAACGATGATTAGTTTTAAAGTAGAACCCTTGAAAGTTTTAAGGTTGTTAAAAGCAGAATGGCAATAGCCTTTGTGAGTTTTTTTTTCTTTCTTTTTAAGAAAAGGGAATGTTTTTAATCTATCTTCGGACTGGCACTATTCATAGTTTGTTTGACATATATTGTTAAAATAACTTTTTATCAGGTTATGCAGGGAATGTTCAGCCATCTACCCTCTTATCAGGAAAGCATTTTTATCGCCAAAGGGGAAAGATTGCCTTTTAATAACGTCTCTATATCATCGGGGTTATACTCAGACCTGATTATAATTATTTAAAAATTTATTAAATGTGCTGACATGAGAAGAGTTTCGAAATTGCATTCTCCCCCCTGCATCCCTGCATAAAATTGAATTTGGTTTCTCTCTCTCTCTCTCTCTCTCTCTCTCTCTCTCTCTCTCTCTCTCTCTCTCTCTCTGACCTTACTGCATGGTTTTGGTTTAGTCATACAGTTATCAGTTTATCTCTCTCCTCTCTTAGTTCTCAGCGACCTTTGTCACAGTGACGGCATCTTTTTCGTAAGAAAAATTTTTTCTCTCTCTCTCTCTCTCTCTCTCTCTCTCTCTCTCTCTCTCTCTCTCTCTTCGCTGGTTTCTAAAAACTGCTGTGGCATTTCTGGCCATCTGCATCAGGACGATAATTATAATTCTCTGGGAATGAGGCGGAGGAGACAGATAGAGGAAATAAATCTGGATGATATGAACCTCTATTTTTGTGTTTCCTAATTAAAGCTCAGTTCAGATTTTCTCTCTCTTCAGTTAAGTATTTGGTATCTCAAAGTATTTCTTGATTACCAGTAATAAATGGTTGTGCTCGTATCTGTATATTTGTTATTCTTGTCTCGTGGTATAATTTTCTTTTATTTTGTCTCATTAAACGTGATTTTCAACTCGTATGTTGCTTATGAACGTGCATTGCGTTATTAATTTGGTTAGGCAAATTCTCTTATTAAATTAACAAGGCTAATAGTCATATTAATTCAAGAAGTCAACAGCGTTAAGTAGGTTACGCATGACTTCTGATATTAAGTTAAATATATTTCTGTGTTTTTAGTTTCAATCTCCTTGATTCTCCCACGACTATGTTACTGCCTTAACGCCAGATAAAACCTTCTTTATTTATGTATGCATATATGAATTAGACAGAATATTGTCTTAGCATTATTTATCTGAAATATTGCTAATGATAGTGTTGTTGAACTGTATTCATGATATGAAGTATTTGGCGTTTTAATTAAAACTTTTTTTTTTCATTTTTATTCAGTACTTGGGCCTAATTTCCTTTCCTTATTAATATCCTCTGAAATTGCGAATAGTGTAAAACCCATTTTACCATCATAAAGTACGAAGTACGAGAGCGAAGTTTTATTGTGTTATCTAAAATGAAGTCTTGATGGAGAGTAAAGTCGAAAACTCTGTTTTGAATTCTTGTTACTCATTAATATTTTTTTTTTCTTTCGAGGTTTTTCTTCACATTAAACAGAGTGACTTGGAGATTGATTTCTGTGTTAGGTTTCCTTAACATTGTAGTTAGTTTTGTGTCGCCAATTTCGTTTATTTTGCAAAATAAAGTTTCTTATTTCCCTGTGCCATCAGATGAGAATAATTGTCTCTCTCTCTCTCTCTCTCTCTCTCTCTCTCTCTCTCTCTCTCTCTCTCTCTCTCTCTCCCCGATCCTCCTTATACTTAATTAGTTTCGAAGTATATGAAATGAGTCTCACTAATTTTGTATTTATTTTGGTGTATGATGACAAATCAATTATTCCACTAATGGCATTTATGGAATTTCGTTTGTGTGTACGTATATCTTGCGTGTGAAAGAGACAAAGAAAAAGAAAACTGTAGTCGATCAACTTGGAGTTGTAAGCCATTATTTTTGTGCTAAATCAACTGAAAAGATATTTATGGCGATAAGAAAATTGTTTTATAATAATGTCTGTACAAAATAGTTTTGGTGATTAGTTTTTTTTATTTGCATACATCACAGTTAAACAAAAACATGAATAAATTTAAATTTACTAAAAAGTATGGAACGTTTCTCTTAACAAAAGCAACAATTTTCCTTTGGCAAAATATGCGTTAAGCTACTGAGAATCGCGGAGGAGTAAACGTCGGTAAAGCTTGAAAAATGAAACCAATATATTTTGTATGAAGTACTCTTTAAAATTCAGTCGGAGAGAGAGAGAGAGAGAGAGAGAGAGAGAGATCAAGTCACTTGGAAGGGTCCTTATCCGGAAAGCATCACTGCAGTAAAACGTGTATCGGTGTGTTATCATGACCAACCAACGATGGTTTTGGATCTTATCTTTGCCTATTGACTGACGTCACTCTGATAGTAAAGGCGACTATATCCGATTAGAAGCATGTACCAGGCGATCGGGGTTCGGGCAGACAAGAGAGACAAATTTCCTTGACCGGAGAGGACTGACCCAAAAGGATATATTTGCGAGCAACCACGTGATTGTTGGAAGTTCGAGGTTTCCAAAGAAACATAAGTATACTTGTATACCAGAGTGGATGAGAATGCAAGGTGAGGGATGTAATGGGGTAAAGAACAGTGGTTGGAGGTATATCTGATCATTACTTGTTTGAAGCAAAAAACAAAACAGATGGAAATTCAGGATGGAAAGGAAGGGATGTTTAAAACAAGTGAGTTTGCTGAGGGTTAAAGATACCGAAGTTGAAAGGGTGAATGAAACATGTGTACATTTCCAGGCTGTCGGAGAGTCAGCAAAGAATATTTGTGGTTCTAGGAGGGTGGGAAGGGAAATAAACATAATTTTGTGGATTTGTTGAATGTGGAAGAAGAGGATAGAGAGACCTGAATGACGCAAAAGTCTAAGAGATCAGTGTAATTTTGAGATAGATTGTGGAAGGAACAGTAGAGGATGTAAAGAGCGGAATAGATGGGATTACAGGTCAGATGCTGCGACACGGCGACAAGTCATTGAGTAGCTGACCAGATGTGGAAATGGAAGTACAGAAGAAATGGGTGAAAGTATTAATTGTTCCCTTGAAAGTGGCAAAGTTAATAGGTTGATACTCTAGGACTTTTAAATGGATAATGTTACTTGGCAAACTAGAGAAATTGTATGGGATTTCGACTGAGGGCATAAGAGAGGTAATATGGATTAAGTGCTTTTATGAATGCGGGTTACGTGGACATAGAGAACAATTATGGCAGAACTTAAAGATGTAATGTGGGTGATGTTGATATTGAGGATGTAATGTTTAAACGGTAATTTGAAAGTATGAAAGTGTCACGTGTCATGACACACACACACATATATATATATATATATATATATATATATATATATATATATATATATATGCATGTATATAT
Organism: Macrobrachium nipponense; assembly: GCF_015104395.2. Taxonomy (NCBI): domain Eukaryota; kingdom Metazoa; phylum Arthropoda; class Malacostraca; order Decapoda; family Palaemonidae; genus Macrobrachium; species Macrobrachium nipponense. The sequence continues at coordinate 7,064,317 of NC_061095.1, forward strand.
TAAGAGATCCACACGATACAAACTTAGTTCTCTGCTACCATGGTGGAGATAGGGTAATTTCGAACCTACGAACTAAACCTGGATATAGGTCTTTTTGGGTGTGTGTTGTACGGAGATGGGGCTTTAAATGTGTGTATGTATTTTGGAGTGAATGAATAATTATAAATACCAGTTTCGTTATATGAATATTCGTTTGCGATATTAATGAATCATTACCTATTTGCCAAAGTTCAAGGCCCAGAGATTAGAAGAGAAAGCTGCTCAAGCTTGATTATATTCTTCATATTAGCAGTCGTTAAGGTTGCTCTATCGGAATGAGTCGTCTGCCCTTACCTTGGCCTCGTGCACCGTTTTGTTTTGGGGTTTCTCATTACATTTTGGACTCGTAAAAATACCTTTGGCATGTGATGATGCCTTCCGAGTGCTTGGCAATAAAACATACGTATCGTCACATTGTCTATCAGTATGCACCTTCCTTCACATATCAGGAAGACGTTAATGTGTTTTGGGGGGTGTCAAGGACTTCTTGAACAAGAACTGCTCTGTAAATTTTCCCAGAGCCTGTGCTTCACGATACGTTTTAAATATTGTACTTCACGATTTTGATGAATAAATTCGAAAAAGTTCGTAAGAAAATGGAGCTCACGATTGGGAAAATGGACCGTTAGCCACATATTTATGATAAATTTCTCTTAAAGGAACAATAAAGCATATATAAACGAAATTCCATGTAATGTTGTTATTCACTGGTTAGATATAATTACTGCAGATTGCTTATTACTTGAAACCGTCACACCTTCAGGAATTTTGTTACCCTTATCACCAGTCTGTTCTTGGGACAGCTGTTGTGGTTCCGTGGACCTCTATCAAAAAGTCGTTACCAGCATTTATAACTTTCCAGTAATATATATTTCTGTTCATATAAGTTCAAACGCTTGAATAGAGATAGGATACTCACTTTTACAGGTCATCTTGAAATGTTCATTTGCCCTCATGTGTAAGACATCGATTATACTGCACAGCATGCTTTTAATATCAGTGTGTTGTCCTAGAAATAGAAGCTGAACGATATTGCAAGCTCCTTATGTTCGTAACATTCATACAAATTAAATCTGAATCACTTTCGGCGCAGCGTACTCAATGTTCAATTAGACACTGGTCCTTTGTTGAGTCTTTCCATTTGGAATTGTTATTTTGTTAACAGTACCTAGAGCAACCTGTTCTTAGATGATTTACGAGGACGTTTCACTAGAAATTATCCGCTCAGATGGTAGTGAGCAGGTAACACGGTTGTACTTTAAATAGCTAAACACGCATTCAACAAATCCCCCCCAACCCCACCCCCAACCCCCCAACCACCACCTCCTCGAGATCACGTATGGTTACAAACAGACCATTTAATTGTTCATTGGCATACAAAATGGGACGATCTCTTTATACGAAGCTCGACCGTTATGAACGATTATTACAGACATTAACAACTTGGTGGCGTTAGTCGGGGGGGAGGGGGGGGGGAGGGGGGGGCAGTCGATGTTGTTTAAATAGCTTTTAAAGATTATTGCATGATAAAAGATGAATTTCATATTTTTAAGCATATTCAAATACCTAATAAGGACTCGAGTATTTGAATCACAGAACACATGCCGAGAATTTGTTTCCAATCCGGATACACACACGTATATATATGTGTGTGTATGTATGTATGTATATATACATACATATATATATATATATATATATATATATATATATATATATATATATATATTCATATTGTAATCAAAGCCCATGTAGGTTTCCATCATGTTAGAGTGAGTGAGTTTTTTTTCCTCTTGTATATTATACATGCAAACTAGATTTATCTGTTATTATACTTATTTACGCCATACTTAATTCATTGCCTGAGGCGCCTTTCAGCTTGATAAATATTCCAATAAATCTTCCGAGGTTTGCGCCATAACAAGTTCCTTCTGACCTGAAGTCCCAGGGTGGCACCAGTGGGCATAATTGACCTTCGTTGTCGTTCGATTGTATTGGATTCGTGAACTGAATGAAATTACTGCGTTTATTATGACAAGTCTTCTTGCGACCATGACATTTTCTGTTCGATCCTTTGGCCTGAATATTCTTACGTTAGTTAGTTAATTCCCCAGGGTGAATTTACAAATGACTGAATTTAATTTTTATTATAATATGTATGTATCTTACCTTGTATCTTTAGTTAACATTTTTTAATATAATTTTATTTTTTATTTTTGTGTTACTTTTCATGAGAAATGTTTCCATCAGTTTTATTGTGATCCTGTAATTTGCCCTCATTCTTTTCATATTTGTTTATTTATTTATTTTTTTTAAATCAGAAAAATGGTACTGGCCTCAGAATTAGAAATTCCTATATCTGAGTATTTCTTCATGATAACAAAGTTGTGCATTAATTCTGTGGACAAATTTCTAGGTAAAAATCTTTGGTGATTTTAAATGGATTTGCCTCCCACGTTCAAGATTATTGTCTCTACACATTTATTTTCATACTGTGACCGTTAGGTGAAATACGAGTTCCAGCGGTCTGTGCTTGGATATATCAGATTGTGAGTTTTATAACTATACTAGAATAATTATGCTGAAATGTCATGTTCAGTTTCATTTCTTTGAATAAAAAAAAATTTTTGGACTTCATAATGGCAATAGTTAATTGTATAAAAAAAATAAAAAAAGTGCTTAGTACTTTTATATGGGGAAAAAAGTTTGTGTTTAACATCTCGGTAATTCATTGAGTTGTTACTAATGATAATAGTGGCTTCATGCTCTTTGCACTTGAATCCAGGCCACTTCGAAAACCTATACAGAAACGTCAACTATAAGTGGACGTATTTCCAGGTTGTAGACCTCTTATATTTCGTGTAAATTTAGCCTTTCTGAGTGATTTTCTTGTCATAATGTTCTCCAGTAGATGAGCCTTGTTTTCCTCTTTCCCCTCTCGTTTTGGCCACCAAAACATCAGATGTATATCGTCACCTATTCCGTTTACTTGTTCATTATGCTTTCATTATGCGCAGTCGGTGACCCTGGGAGTTGTGACCCCAGATGATTTAAATTCATCTTGCTCAAGGCTGTATTTCCACCGATCTCCATGCACATCATGCACTATGCTTGTTTCCTTCTTACTCTCAAATCCCTTCGTATTTCACATGCATTTTGTGGCTTGTTCTTTATATATGTGCACCGTCAAAGGTCGTTCTTCATTATGTGAAATTATGCAATTTTGCGATTCTTCGTATATTCCTTTGCCTACTTTGTTTTTATCCATCAACCTCATGAGAATTGTCACTGCTTTTTTTTAATGAAAGCGCTAAAATTAAGGCTTCATTTTAATATTGAAGATAATTTTAAACGCCTTTTACACCTCCTTGCAAGCAAAGGTACATATATTTTTACAAGTTACAAATGTTTTTTGTTTCATGTTTATTTTTTAATTTATTTATTTATTTATTTTTTATTTTTATTTTTTGCAAATGTCCGAGCGCAGGACACGAGCGGAACGAGACATTTCTATATTTATAGCACTGAGACATCAGATTTTGTCTGTTCTGATTTGTAAGTCGCAAGGTAAAGCATAGATTAAGGCTCTTTTAATCTTAGATAGGCGGCATACTATACTATACTAATGAATGTATTAAATCTCAGTCTTTTTTTACTTGGTTTTATGCACGTGTTTGAGTACATGCCTGTATATCGTTTATGCACATACATATAAAATATTACTAAGACCAGCTGACATGTGATTAGATACGATCACTTTGTGCATTAACGTAAAGCATTTCGTGGATGTCAGCTGTGAAATACACACACACGCACACACACATATATATATATATATTGTATGTATGTATGTATGTATGTATGTATGTCAGTATGAATTATAGCGATGCATATTTGTACATCCATACAAACACTTTGATACTCTTTTATCGTAGGTTAAGGGTTACAGAAACTTCCAAAGTCAACGCAGCTTCAGGCCCGAGACTTATCTTCCCAGGAATTTCATTATCTGTAATTTATACACCGTTATTAAATCCTCTCTGAAATGGGCAAGTTATTCGTCTGTTCTGTGTGTTTACCCATTTTGTGATTACGTTGATTATACTTGGACTGAATTCATGTCAGATTTTTGCCTGTTTTTAAATTTATTCGTTTCCAGTGGGTAAGTAGAAATGGTCTTCTGTATTTATTCGTTAAAGTTGTTTTTTTTGAGATACAGATGTGGACGCGTTCCCAGTGGGTAAGTAGAAATGGTCTTCTGTAGTCTGTTAACCAGGCCACTTTATTTCTGTGTGGTTTGGCTTCGACCTGGTAAAAAAATAAATTTAAAAAAGTTGCTTTCGGAACCCCGTACAAATTATCTCTCTCTCTCTCTCTCTCTCTCTCTCTCTCTCTCTCTCTCTCTCTCATGTTTACCATTTATTCAAGAATTTTTGTAATCAGATTTCATATAGGTTTCCATCACGTTAGAGTGCCGACGCTCCTTATAATTATATCTCATAATATTAAGAAAATCTCATCGCCGGTAACCGACGTCCGGCCAATCTCTCCTTGTGAGTTATCTTTTGTCTTTATCAGTTTTATTATGATATACTGGCATTCCCCACCTTTTATCATTTCCATCCGGGAACGCAGAGGGAAAGAGCCTTCTTTCATACAAATTGCCGTGTGCAGTCTTTAAAGATAATAATAAAAAAAGAAGACAAATACACGAAAACTTACTGTAAAGAAAAAGCGGTTGTGCTATGAAATTTCCGAGAAACACGTCTTTTCACTTACACGCCCCACACTATTTCACCCACACCCTCTGACTCGCGCTGCAAAGAATGTTTGTTTTATATCTCGTCCACTATGTCTGTCGGATGTTAAGAAATTCGCAGGTAGGCAGCGCTTACAAATGGCTCTATAAAAATGGTGCGCGGCGTTTTTCTTCTTGTTTGTATTTTTCCTGATTTTATAGGCTAAGGATTATGGGGCCGGGATCTGAAAGTGGCGGGTCAAGACTTTTCCTCGTCCGTTTAAATGTATCTATTTTTACTTGTCGTTTTCAACTCTATCTCAGATCCTAGCATTACTCTTGCGTTTTATGGCAAGACCACTCCCTTAAGCTAGCTGCGTCTCTCCCATTAATTCGCCTTCTCTTCTCTTCTTTCTCTTCTTCCTTAATTTTCTTCCTCTTGAAGAAGGAAAGCGAAAAAAGAAACCTAAGGAAATACTGAAAATGATCATGTTAAGTTTTCTTATTTTTTCTTCGGGCTTAAATGAGTGTGTCCAATATTAATTTTTTAGAAATTCATGGTTCTGGACTGGGGGTGAAAGACCCTGCTATTAAATTAAATCCTGGACATATAAGGGACACTAATCATGGACGATGAGACGTAAAGGGTTCAGGTAAAATAAAATAGAAAAAATGAATAGCTGCTTAGCTTAGTTTTTTTTTTTTTTTTTTTTTTGTAAGTGTACTTTATGCGTGTACACGCTGACTAACAGTGTTTGGTGTTGTGAAGAAAGGCCTTTGACCACCCCTCCCTCCTCTCGAATCTCAAGTTCTTATCTATATGGTCACCTTAGTCCTTTTTAGACCACTTTATATTTATAATATTTTTAATATTTATTTATATATATATATATATATATATATATATAGATATATATATATATATAGTCCTCTAAGTCCTCTACTAGTTTGAAATTTTGATTAAAGATGTATATGAAAAGTAGGGGTTATTTTCCTTTTCGCTCTGATGATTAGCTTTGTCAGACTCGAATGGAACAAAACTCAACGAATTTCCAAAATACTGCTCGTATTTCCCCAGAGTATTGACATACTCATATTAAGTATAGTACTGTCAGCGATTCGCTATGTAACGATGAATCCTAATTTCACCGCAGTGGTGCTTGGTGTAGGTGACTGTCTAGGAAGGCAAATAAAAAATAGGTGTTGTATTTGGAAGGCTGATTAAGTGTACACCAAACATTATTATTAGGTGGAACCCGGGTCAGAGGGCTCTAGAGATTAGTAGCAGTGCTATCATAGAGAAAGAGTCTTGAAACCTGGTTGATAAGATAATCGACTCATTTTTCTACAGAGGCATCGTTGAATATTAAACATCGGGAGAGTTAGAAAATATACGAAATTAAGGTCCAAAAATAGAGGTCGTGGAGTCTGAGTGCATAGTTTTGTTATGACTACCTGCTTGAAGAGTTTAATGCACTGGCCAAGTATGCCGACTTATTTTTATTTATTTCAGGTACGAAGTTAGAAAATGGTATTTTTTTACTCGTGTCTGTATGTTTGTTTGCCTGTTTGTTAACAGATATATATGTCCGTATGTTGACAAATATCTCGAGACCGGATGGACGGACTTGGTCATTAGGGGCCACATTAATCATTATTAATATTTGGTCATTAGGGGACACTTTAATCGTCATCAATGTTTGCTACATGTGATTGAAAAAATTTCACCTATATTAGTAGGCTATTTTTGGCCTAATATTTGAATGTATTAAAAAATATCACGGGTAAAATTCACAAATTAAGAGTAAGTACGGAGGGCATGTGTGTGTGTGTGTGTGTGTGTGGTGATGGCAGTCATTTTTTTCTGAGACCCACTCCTTATTGGGGGGAAATGGCTTGTTGACAAAATATTGTAAATATACATTATCGCCCGCACGCGCGCGCGCGTATGTGTGACTATGTTCATTCGGGTCATTGCTTATTAGAATATTTTGTTTTAGTTTTCACTATTGTGTATACGATGTCATGCAAGTTCACTAATAAACCATAGTGGGACTTAATTTTGAAATAAGTATCCTCATGTTTTTTTATATTTGAGATATCCGAATGATTATTATTTAAAAGAATTACTTGTTTTTGTCAGCTGATTTAAGAACAATGAACGTGATGAGCAAATGAACAATTGTTTCATATTTCATTTTTGTATACTTATGATAGTTAGCTGACTCAGCTCGCCCTAGTATGTTTTAACAACATAACGATTAATAGCGTCATGTTTCGAATATTTGTATCAAGTAAACTTCAGTTTACTGTTTGCTTAAATCTAATCTCACAAAACCCGTTGTTATGCTTGTTGATAAATTTAGTCTTGGAACAGCATTGATGATATTGTTATTCGTATATTTCATAATGGAAATTCAGTGTTTATTTTTCGTGACCTGTCTTACGAAATACTCGAGTCATGACGTCATCTTGTTTACACATCCTTGTCTGTTGTGTTGAGATAGAATCAGCCTAAAAACTATAGCGATATTTTGTTTCAGTGTCAGCCATGCGGATGTTTGATCACCTCACAATTTTTGTAAAATTTTAGAGTGTACGTATTTCCGAGGCGACTTTTCCTAATATGTTAAAACATCGATGATGTCACGAGGGGTGTAAATAAGGTTCGTGACCTCGGGGAGGGCTCCTTTTCTAAAGTAGCGCTCGAAGGGGGAGGGTAGTAGTTGTAGTAGTAGGAGGAGGAGGAGGAGGAGGAGGAGGAATAGTGGAACTTCCTTGATTCGCTTTTGATATTCCCTTCATTTGTAAGCAAGAAGCGATGATCTCGAACAGCCTCTGGTGTCCTGATACTATCTTTGAGGCGAAGGCTTTGGCAACTTTAACGGCGCTTCTTACACCTTCACGCACGCTGGAGGTCAGGACACGGAGACGAATTATTCCTGAGTAGATGCGTACCTCAAACAAGAGTCAATTACTTCCACAGTCTACGGGCGCGCACGCACACACACACACACACACACACACACATACAGAGAGAGAGAGGAGAGAGAGAGAGAGAGAGAGAGAGAATTGTAATGGTTATAGTTAAGAAGAAACAGAAAACGGTGAAAACGGAAGTGTAATGCTGAATAGTCTATAATCGAAGTGAGAGACAAGTTAAAAACGCGGAACTCACCCATATTTATGTACACATCCAATGGAAGGTAGTTTGACATTAGATCGAGCGCTTCAGTAACCCATCTGAAGCGGTCAGTCACTCCCATGATGACGGATTTGAGACTGAAAAGTGTGACTCACTCTAGGATATGGATGGCTTTTATGGTTTATGAATTGGCAATGTTTTCTTTGTTACCCGTTATGATCGTTGTGGCAGTGGTATGAAAACTATAACCAATGAGAGAAGTTTTCGGAATTTTGGAGATTCTGAGAAAGATTAGGTTATCCTAGTATTACAGCACCAATGCTTATGTAGTTTATGAACCTTTGAATGTTTCTTTCCTTTTCATTTTAGAGTATAAATCACTTCTTGCACCGTTATATAGGTAATGGGCGCCCAGAAATTTTCATGTTAAGTTTTTTAACATCATCAGACTCTTACTCGTTTGATGTTGGCTTGTGAACTTTTATGTTGGACACACCCTCGCACTACGTACTGCTGAGGTTCATTTCGAGATCAGCAGCGCCTTTTTCGAGTTAAGGAATGTCGTAAATGTATTGAAGTAACCGAACACACATACTTTCTGCAACAACCCTAAAAATATTCTAAAGTTGTGATATACCCCCGTACTAAACTCCCCTTCTATTCGGTCTTTGGGAACGGCAAAAGTATATGAACTCTCGCGGGAGGCTCTCATTTTAAAATCCAGCATAAATATTTAGAAATACGAAGACAGAGAATTGCCGTCAACTATCAGAGCTCTGGGTCCGTTGATACTGGCGACCTGCGGGATGCCGGCATCGCGTGCCAGAATGAAAAGGATTTCTGTCAAGTAAATGAAGCAGTTAAAGGATTTGAGATCGGCGGGTGGGGAGGAGGTGAGATGGTCATCACATAGACTACATACATATGTTCACTACGTCAGATACGATTCTTGTTGCGGCACCGATGTTCTCGTTTCATATTTTCTTTCATTAAATGTCAGTCCTCTAAGATTCTCTCTCTCTCTCTCTCTCTCTCTCGGATTTTCAGGGTTACATGGTGTATTCGTTCAGTTTATAAAACATTTCCAGTTTAAGATATTTGTTTTAATAGACCTTACGATACACCTAAAATATTCAGAAACGGGATAGCCCAGTCGTGTTCCTGTCTTGCTGGGAGAGAGAGAGAGAGAGAGAGAGAGAGAGAGAGAGAGAGAGAGAGAGAGAGAGAGAGAGAGAGAGAGGGTTGGCGCGGGTGTCAAATGAATCTTGTTTTACTGGTAGCGTCTGCGGATGTCGAATAGAGACATGAAACTTAAGGTCGCGTATAAAGATGCGTATCGGTAACTCTAGACGGTAATGGCCACTTAGTTAGGGATATTAAGAAAATATCATCCAGTGGAAGGCGTAAGGAAATACTGGAGGCAAGGATTATTTTGTACTCTTTTCTCTCTGGTTGGAAGGTCACCATAGAGGTGTTGTTGAGAAGACGTGGGCGTGGGCTGAAAATGGAGGTGAATTTTTTGGGGAGAAGAAATCCAAGGTTGTACGAAAATATCGGTCTTTGAGCTCATAAAATACCCACTTGGTCTCTCCTGGCTCTCCAGCCTCACTGGTGCCCACTAGCCGCTTGCACTATTTACACCAAATCTCCAGTATTTTTCTTAGTGGCAAAATTGAAGTCGGTCAGGTTTTTTGAAGGCTAATATCCAAATTTTATCTGATGAGTGCAAAGTGTGTCCGATTAAAAAAGTAAGTAAGATTCAGTTTCTCCTTCATATTTTCCAAGCGTTAAAGGAATGGCGTCTATATTTGGTGCTCCTTATAGAGAATCATTGCATGACATCATCATCAACAGCAGAACCTTGTGACGACTAGATGTTGTCCCTTTATCAACCCTTGAAAGAGAGAAAGAGTAATACGGACGTGCCGTTGCATCTTAACTGTCGGTGCTAGATTTTCTCTCCTAATGGCCCGACCCCTTTCATATTCTGCTCCACGGCCATCTTGTTCTGAATAGTATCATCTCTGTGACTCTATTCGGTCAGGTGAACTATAAAGTAGTTTTATATTATGCTTTTCCTTATGGAAGAACTGATTGTTTGACAAGGTTCATCAGGACATCTGATCGCTTGGAAGTCGTGTCCGGCAATGTAATTTCTCTCTCTCTCTCTCTCTCTCTCTCTCTCTCTCTCTCTCTCTCTCTCGTTTATTTAATGCAATGTATGGTGCAACTGTTTTTTATTTACTTTAAGATACAAAAAAAAAAATGTTTTGAACGAGGTACATGTTTTGGGACCTGGTATCTTGAAATAGTGCGTTGTGGCGTTGAAAAGTAAAATACTGTTTAGTTTTATGTTAGGGACGATTTTGATGAAAAATTTTTCTTTGTAAGGCTATAGGTAGGCAATATGTGGTCGAAGGATGCAAAATTAACCATTGAGTTTATGTTATCGTTGATTTTGAAAGAATAACAGTAGGGCGCTAATGATACCAGATGACCTCGAATCATTTCTGAAATGAGGATAACACAATGATTACGGAAAAATCAGAAAAAGATGATGGCAGAAATATGGTTAACCTTTTATGGAAACCTTTCAAGGCGGAGAAACCGAAAAACTTGATGGTACATAAAAAAACTGCAGGCCTCCTTTATAAAGAGAGAGAAAAAAAAGAGGAAATCGAATGTAACAGTATCAAATAAATGGTTATGCTTGCTGACGTTTTTTATAAAAGTGGAGCATTGACAGTAATGTGTCATCAAACATGAAGAGAGAAATATCGTTCATTTGAATAGGCATAATATGAAGAGATGTTTTGATTTATTTTAACACTGGGACTTTAATTATGATTTCCTTGTCGAAAGGTAAATTGTCTTTGGCATATATTTGCGTTGTTTTTTTAGGTCATCACTGCAAACAGTAAAGATCTGATAGACAAAAGGGAAGAATTGACCTCGGATTCTGGTTACCGTGCTTACCTATCTGCGAGTTTGAAAGTCACATTAGGAAATGTATGAAATTGGCGAGTTGTCAGAATAGTAAAGACAATGCAAGTATGCAGGTTTTTCTATATGTACTTTGAATTTCTTAGACTATTATTCGAATATTTTTTACTTTTTTAATTTTAATGTAAATTCTTAGCGTAATCGCTTTGAGTTGCTGGCTGTATCGTTCAAAAAATGTGCTCGTTCATGAAGCCATATAAGAAAAATCTATTAAAAACAATTTGATTTGCTCTCTGGCACAAAGAAAATCTCATCAAGCGACGGACAGCCGGTAAATGAGGTGCGGGTTCGCCGGACGTTTCTTTTCGGGGAAATTTTTCTTCCAAAACTTTTATGATATCTATATTTATGGCTACGGCTCTAACCTCACCCGCTCACTCCCACCCCCACCCCCACCCCCTCCCTCTCCCTCTCTCTCCCTCTCCTCCACCCTCCACCCTCCACCCTTCCCCGAAACATCTGGAACTCTTTTCACTTGCGCAGTCTTCTCAGGTTTCAAGCAGGTCTGTAGAACTCTTTTTGTGTGTGTTTGTGTATTTGTTAACCTGGATATCCTTACAAATGGAGCCGATAGCAAGTAATGTTAGTTTATTGAAGCTGTTCCCCGGTGGGGTGGAGCGAGATCAGATTTCTCGAGCCGTAAGAATTGTGCCAAGGATTAGATCATCGTGGATGACGATGCCTCGATGTTTTTATTTGTGGGAGGTTTTGCTGTTTATAGACACTGGGTTATGGTCATACATTTGGATGGTCTCTATATCTCATGCGTGTATATATTTATATAATATATATATATATATATATAGATATATATATATATATATATGTGTGTGTGTGTGTGTGTGTGTGTGTGTGTGTGTGTGTGTGTGTGTGTGAGTGAATCTTGTACGGCTTTTCAATTTTCCTCCGTCTTCCCTCCCAACAACTGTGACCTTATTCAGTCTTCCCCTTATCTCACTCACATAAATGAGCTCTCCTTCCCCTCCCCTCCCCCCTCGTGTATGCAGGCACGTATGTGTGTCTACCCAGACGCCTTTCTTTGCTCCCTGCGTCCTTCCTGCTAACAATTGTACCCTCAGTCACTCTTATCCGTATCTTCCCTCACATTACCCAGTCCTTAACTGCCCGGACGAGCGGCCGTGGATCAGCTACCGTGTGTCAGGGAGAGACGTTTTGGGCCATCAGCCGTGTCATAAATTTCGGCAAAGCTGATCGTCCCCGGATATGAAATTTATACGCCACACATCACCTTGTTAGTCAACTGCGCCGCGAGTTGATGTTCCGTCCCGCATTATATTTCTCTCTTTAATGGCAAGCCATTCTTCCTCTTCAAAATCTTTATTTATTTATATTTTCTGTTCTATTTCGTCTTTTTTTCCTGGTTCTAATGCAAGGCGTTTTTTTGTCTGTTGTCCATGTTAATGGTTTCTACGCGCTTTTTCTAAGAAAATCTCTCTCTCTCTCTCTCTCTCTCTCTCTCTCTCTTGAACTTTATGGATCTAGAGCATTGTTTTGGGTTTAAGGTCTCCAATACTCTAGAAATACCTTCTCTCTCCTCATCTTCTCTCTCTCTCTCCTCTCTCTCGTCTCTCTCCTCTCTCTCTCTCTATAAACGAACTTCATGATCTAGGGCTTGTTTTGGGTTAAGGTCTCAATACGCTAGAAAACCTCTCTCTCTCTCTCTCTCTCTCTCTCTCTCTCTCTCTCTCTCTCTCTCTCTCTCTCTCTCTCTTAATTTCATCTCCCAGTTTACTTGTAATTTATTTTCTGGTAATGGTCATACATAAAAAAATAACTTGTTTGTTTATTGGTACCACGCGCCTACCAACAAATTGCCTCTCACTCCAGGGGGCGAGAAATCAAGTCATGATGTAGAGCAAATATTACTTTTGATTCTGATGATCGCTTTTAATACTGATAGTTTACGATGTCTTAAACTCAGATGCGGATCGATATCTGTTTGGGCGCGACCATTGAACGCTTCGTAATCGTCTAATGTTGTGAGGTTTTCGTATTGAAATTTCGAACTTTATGGTAGTTTAGAAAGTAATTTGTGCTAATATTTAGAGTGAGAAATTGGTCAATGGATTTACGGTGACTACGTATTTTCTATTGCGGTTTCTGTGACCTTATATTATGTGTTTTTTTTATGTTAGTAAGTTTTCATGCGGGAATCATTTTAATGTTTGGCGATAAATAAGTAATGATTTTCAGTTTAAAAGCAATAAGCTGCTATTACTGGTATCTGCTTGTAAGAAACTCAGAAATGTTTAGGTTCATCAGTTCACTTATGCTGTACAAACATTTCGTATTGTCGCATGCAATTCCTTTTTCTCATTTTTTATGCAATAATGCCCATTCTTGCAATAAAACAAATTTGCTTACTTAGCAAATATTCAGGAATATGGAGATGATGAATTGTTTATGTTTTCTTTATTGGGTATGATAAACTCAAAATAATTTAATGTTTTTGAAAACCATATGCTTAATTAACAAATTTCCTCCCCAGGGAAAGTGATGATAGTAATGGCTGATTTTTCTATGTTCACTTGCAGAGAATCGGGAGCATGCCGATATAATTCTAAATCTCTTAGGTACCTGTAAAAATTTCATGAAGTGTAATATCATCATTTTGTTCACGAGTAACTGTCAAGTCTGTATGGTTTGGTGAGACGTTTCCTGTATTTTTCTCTATGTTGGATATTAAAAAAGAAAGAAAAAAAAACCTCGGTTTACACAAGAACCGATCTATAATACTATGAGAAGAAAAGAGGCAGTATAAAAAAAGAACACATTCCTGATTGAGCAAACGTCAGATTCCCCGGCATTCAATGGTTAAATTGCAGGGATTAGAGACCCATCTTTTTAAACGTCAAAGCGCCAAATTGCAAAGTCTTTGTAAACCTTCCCTTTAAGTGGTTTTCTCACGGCGTGAGGCTTCCTCCTCCTTCCACGCCCCAGTGAGGCAACAGAAATCACGCCAAAGTCCGCATTGTTTGGGAATGAAATGACTCTTAACGACCCTTGAGGAATTTCTCCTGCTTGGCAGATCAAGGGCGACAGAACTAGTTCTAGCGCTGCTGCTGCTTTTTGTGTCGACTATTTAGCCTAGGAGGGATTTTCACAGCTGAGGGACGGGAAGCAGGAGAAGAAGAAATTCTCACAAGCGAGGAATGATGTTAAATTCTTGAAAGTAGATCTTAGTTTTTTCCGTCTTATGTTCCAGAACGAATTGTTACTGCTATGGACCTTGAAATAACGCGCAAATAAATCCAGGAAGACAGTGCTTCATATTTGACGAATTTATGTGTCATTAGTAATAATAACGTTAATTTTGTACGGAAGTGAAGGTATAAAGTTTGTTTATTTTTGGCCAGCTCCTTTAGCAATAAAATACAAGGCTGGCGACACTAGACTATAGCTGATTCACTTAAGGTAGATTCTTGGGTGAGCCCTATGCTTACGAGATGTTTGTTTGGAAGGAAAATTTTATATACATATATCTATATATATATATATATATATATATATATATATATATATATATATATAAGTAAACACTGACCACTAGATTGGATTATGTATTTTAACTATTTCAGCGCTTTCGCTCTTTCAGAGTTTAGCACCGCAAAAATGTAATAGATATCGTGAAGGTCCGCAAACAAACGGCCGTGTCCCTGTGGTTTGATAACGCTACGCTCACTAGCCATGCTTACGTATTTGATTGTTTTTCCCATATATAGAATTTTTATGATAAATTTAGCCACAGTTGAAAAATAATCGTAATTTCTTAATATTTTTCTTAAGAGAGCGTCACGGTGAGTGACGAAAACAAAGGCTTCAACAGATCTGAAATCCCAGGTCGTGTCCCCTGTGCCAGGTAAGCGAGTATAAGCAGTTGTACTAAAAATTTTCTCAGAAGCCGGATGATCCACAACATAATAAAACATATTCTTAATTTTCTTTTCTCATATCACACACAAAACGTGAGTCAAACGAAGAAATAAAAACATATTGCTAGTTTTCTAAGCTGCAAACGAAACTATGAGATACTGAGCAAGCCGCCTACTTACCTCCCGGTACCAGCCAATCAGAGGCCGCCAAACAAAGGTGTCGTAGGGATAGGGCTCACCCAAGAATCTACCTTAAATGAATCAGCTATAGATTTGTGCATTTCTTGTGTAAGTCACGTTTGAATTATCTGGTGCGATTTTTCATTAGGACTTTCTATTTTTTTCAGCATCCTTTTGTATTTTGATATAATTCTACCATGTTTTAATGGGGTTGGCGTGTGCATTTTCAAGAGTTAGGTACTTCTGATATTTTAAATTCATTTGACGTGTATTGCAAATATCTACGTAGTTTCGTTTTTTTTTATTTACCTGTAACCATGTAATACATGACTGTAGGCTTGATTGTCAACATGATACGTTACCTGATTTATAAGTAATATCAGTGTACAACGTACGCACACGTGCTTCTTTTAGTTCACTCACAGTGGAAGCGAACGGTTGACACCTGTTTCTACGACTATAGCTTCCGTTTTTTCTATTCCATTGGACACTATTCAGCTGCAATGATATTTAAATCAATATACATAGTTGAGCAGGAAAGCTAATGGAGATATGTTATTATGTTACTGCGTTGAATTTGGTCCTGTTAATATTTGCTATTACATCATTTGAAATTAGATATACCAGTGTATCAGGTGACCTTTAATTTTGAAAAAGAATTCTTTTGTAAATAAATGGTCACACCAAATTTATATATATATAATATATATATATATATATATATATATATATATATATATATATATATGTATGTATGTATATATTACATATATATATATTGATTTATATAAAATTAATAAAATAAAAATAATATATATATTTATTTATATATATATATATATATATATCTATATATATATATATATATATATATATAAAAGTCCACGGTGAGAATTATCCTTATTTCAAACGCCTGATCACTTGCTTGTGCTGTTGAATTTCCTACAATCGAGATGGATAATATACCACTTTATTATAAAACGTTAACGCAGCTAAACGTTTAGGATTTCCTTTTGTTCGCAGAGGTGCTGCATTGATTTATATTTTGCATGAGGTGGGATCTCATCGTGGAATTTTGAGAAGTCAGAGTTATGATTTCTCCCGTAACAGAAGAGTAAGAACAGAAACCTTTTTATTCGGTTTGTGGATTCGATGCAAAGACTAAAATCCACATAAAGTGGGTTAAGTTGAGGGGAAAAAACTTGTAATTGCTGGCCTCTAAGTTTACTGTCATATCACTGTTGGATGTTTGCGTGCATAAATATTTGTATTTAAAAGCCTTTACGACGCAGAGTATAATGTTATTTATTAGTGAATAAGAATTACACTAGTTTGAAAGCCTTGCAAAATCTGCGAGGTCGTAGAGGGAAAATTTATTGTGAAACACTCAAATACATTATATATATATATATAGATATTTATATATATATATATATATATATATATATATATATATATATATATATATATATATATATATATATATATAACATGGGGGGATTATCCCTCCAGTATTCATAAGGTAAGCGTGGATACGAAACGGAAGGCAGACCCCATAACTCCATTACACACTCAGGCTCTCTCTCTCTCTCTCTCTCCCGGCAATCACCCCCATCTCTCTCTCTCATCTCTCCTCTCTCTTTCATCATCTCTCTCTCTCTCTCCATTCTAACACGGTAATGAAAATGAGAGAGTTGCATCATAACATAACGTTTATTTACAAGAATAACTAAATCAATTAACTAAGTAATCCAGTCTTACAGACTAACTTAAAACTACAACTCATTGTCAAGTCACCCAAAAGTCCACACCTCTCCTTGGGAACTCTTTAGTTCCCCGGTATTTCCAGAACCGTCTGCCAAAGATACAGAACACATCTTGGTAAGTACACACACAAGTTTAAAGACAAAGTTAATAAAATGGAACATCTTACAAGATATCAAACAAGCCATCCCTTTGGCTAAAGTAAAGGTAACACTTACCCATTCCCAACCGGAATATCACTCACTGATAAATAAAAACACTTTGGCATCTGCCATCATGGCTTCGCCATCCTCCCCCGAATGTCTGTGCAAGTCTTTCCATAAACTTGGCTAGTGAGACATTATGAATAGAAGAGGCGCACACGCACATACGAATGCACACTTCGACAACGCCTCGCGGTTCTAGCTGCATCTAGTTTCACAAAGGCACTTTGGGAAGAGTTCATAAACTGTCGTACATTGACTTCCTGAACTAAGCACTTTTTATCTCACGCCATCCCTAGAATCTCATTCATCAGCTACCCTCAGGTCGTTACTCTGCACTGTCTTCCACATTCCACAGGTTACAGAGAATGCACGAACAATATATTATAACTAAAACCCTTATGTCTTACAGATTGCTCGGCCTCGCACCTATATGCTAGCCCCCGCCTAGCAAAATTGCTTTAATACAAAACACTGGCCGGCTTAAAATAAAATATAAGAAAAACTGCACGTCTCTGGCATTATAAAATAAAGTCTTATCACGCTTTAATCTCCCAATAACACAAAACGCATTTTCTCTCATATTTTCTGCATTAGGATTCTTGAATATCCCTCTTCGCTTGTCTGCAAGTAGCTGCACAGACAGTAGCAGGCTATAGCAGGCTGTAGCAACTGTAGGAAGACGGAATGCCTCCCTCATCGTAGAAGACTCTCACGGCTTCTTGTAGATCCCCAAAAAAACACGCTGTAGAATTCTCGCGATCACCCATCATGGAAATACTTGTAATCACCCTGGACAACATGGCAGCAACCTCTCTTCACGGCTGGTGGACGTCTTGCTGGTGTCGGGGAACGACTTTTGGCGGGTGTGTGTTAGTATGTCAGTCAAGTCACTGGTCAATCTAAGAAAATTAACCCAAACATACTACCTCTATCAAACAATGATCTCAAAAGGTCAGAAATCTAACTGAACGTCTCCCAATTAACTCCCTTAAATATGACTACTAAAATGATAAGTCATTATCGCAACTCTCTAAGAAAAAAAAACATCAAGTTTCTCCACTCAATTCTCCAAACTCGCACATCAGCACACACACAACTCAGAAATCACAGAAACTTCACGGAATTCTGCACTCACATTTCGAACTCGAATGTGCTCACAAGAGAGAAAAAAAAAGAAGACAAAATCGTAATAAGCCCAAGAAGAAAAAAAAAAAAAAAAAAAAGTATCTCGTAACATACCCAGACCCAAAAACATTCTCTCTAGTTCTGACATTTAAACAACCCACAAAATCAGCAAAAATCTCCAACTTTTAACAGCAAAAACCCCTTTACTGCTCAATAATTAATCACAATGAGACTTAATGTCAAACTCCCATATACGTAAACAGCAACCCCCGAAAAATCACATCTCCCGGTAAAATCAAATCTCCCGTCCAAAAAAGAAATGCTACTTAAGCTCAATCCCCAAATCATACCTCTCATAGGAAAAGGAAGAAAAACAATAAAAAAAAAAAGGATAATCACAAGTAGATTTCCCCAATCACAAAATACATAATACATGTATAATATGCATAACTCCCGCGTTTTTCCTCAAGAAATGCTCCGGAATTTGCCAGAAAGCAAACTCTCACACATGCGCTTTCGTGAAATGCTATAGCCAACATTTCCAGATATTGCAAAAATTCTGATCTGTCACCATCAGAGGAAAAGAATCAGCACACGCTCAGCACACTGCTCATCACATCGCCTGTCAGCAGAAAAATCGCCTGCGGACGCATGCTCAAACAGCAGCACAAAAATTGTCTAGTCAGACACATAAGTTTGGAAACTCATGATTCTCAAGAAAAAAAGGTCTAACTGACACATTTCACAGAATTAACTCCAGGATATGACTAATGTGTTCAAAAATTTGTCTCGAAGACTTATTCTCTCAACATGACTTTGTCCAAATTATATTTCTCCAAGAATAACACACTTGTGAACATGAAAAATGCACACATCTCCATATGACTCGTAATGCAGTAATGCCATTCGCCTCTAAATAGTCACGAAATAAAAAAAGAGAACCTCAGAAATCTTCTCTTTGCTCAAAAAAACTCCATAACCACAAAAAAAAAAGGTCACCCGCCCAAGATTAATACCAACTCCATTATGAGACATCATATCAATAATAACACCCTCCGGTTATAAAAATATTTCCTCCATTTGGTTAATAACCAACCCCCTTATATTATTCTCTTATTTCTCCAAAGCCACATGTCAGTAGAAAAAAACACCACTCCAGGAATAGAGAATAATCACCTCTATTTCGGCAAATACAAAATATTTACCTCTATTTCCCCAATAACTCCATGTGGAACAAAACAAGGCTCCAAAAAATATATCTCCAAAAAATGTGCACTCAAGGCAACTAATTCACATACTCACAAATATTGCCCCGTAATCTCCAAATATGTGTCTCCATTTGCAACAAAGATGGCTGCAAAATAATTGAACTAAACCTAGCTCATACCACATTGGCAAATATCAAAAATGGCCAAAAAAAATATATCTCCCATATATTATATCTCAAATATAACTCCAAAATAATATATACCTCCAATTATCTCTCCAAAATAATAATCTCAATTCTAACTCCAATTCTCCAGAGAATAACTCAATGTTATAGTAAAAAACTATAAAAACTCACTCCATTTAGCATAACTGCTAAAAAAAGGGCAAAAACTCGGCAAATAAAAACTGTCCTAGAAATTCTAGAAAAAATCACCATGTGCCACAACTCATTATAACAGAATTCCCAACTCACAGTGTCTAAGCCAAGACTTCTCCATATGCACTACGACATAAGCCACTAGAAAACTTAACCACGTTTCCTATCTCTCACAAATTTGTCACAAATACAACTAATGTATTGTGCAAGAAAACTCACAATTTCTGGAACACAAATATCCAGAGAAGAAATGTAGTGCCATTATGTATGCATTCAAAACGTGCAAAAAATTCTCCCCTATATTACTCTATAGCATCAAATAGCTAAAACACGAACACGTTCCCGAACAATGACTCTAAGTCATGAACTGAGATAATATTCACACTAACTGGAGAGAAAAAATAAACTCAAATTCACCCTTGGTAAAAAAAAAAACTTGTCAGCGATGGCTAATTTCCAAAAAAGGAGAAAAGAAAAATCAACGGCACCATTAACAATCTCCCGTAACTCACTAGATGTCAAGCAATTATCTGCTGAACTCATAAAAAAAGAAAAAAAAACTAAAATAATGTGTTGTTAGTTCTTCCCATAATCACAAAAGATTTCACCTCCCTTGACAGCATTAAAACGCCCACGTATTAGTACATAAAAAATCAGTATCAAAAATATCATTATCACAAAATCATCAAAAAAATTGCTATCATCAAAATCATCAGTAGATCAGTACAAAAAATATCACCAATGTTAATGCTTGTCCATTCTCCAAAAATTCAGCACAAGTTCAGCAAAATTTCACACAATTCACCAAGATCCAGTCAGATTCATCAAGATTCAGCAAAACTCATCCCCGTGAATCACTGAAATATTCTCCAAAGTTACAAAAACTCAACAATTAATTAACACAAGACTTCTCCCATTAATTCATTGTAATAATTCTCCTTGAATAATTATCTGTAATAATTATCAACTAATCTCCCATGAAATATCTCAAATCTCTCGCAAAACAATTCTCCCGTATTGATAATTATACTTAAGCAAAACCCCGTAACACATCTCAAGTATAATAATTATTAATAATAATAATAACTCTCCATAGCAATAATTCTCTTGCAAAAATTTCAAGTAAAGGTGAAATTCAAATAGCATACTAGTCTTGCTGAATCCTATGACATACAATTTCTCCAGCATGCAACACCATGACATAACACCATTGCCACACAACACAGATACAACACCAATCATCGGCATTTCAAAGTAATTTCTCCAACACAATAAAAAAAAAAAAATCTGTGTATCCCCCTTATATTTGTGTCTTTCAAGGCACAAGTAAAACATTTCAATTCGCTTTTTATTTCCTTTTCTCTTCCTCCAAGAGAGAGAGAGAAAAAAAATCTTTTCTTAAAAAAAAAGACTCTACGGGCATTTCACTTAATCAACTAATCAATCAGCTGACATCTTAGCATTCAATGTCAAGGCCAAATCCATCTCCCAACACAAAGAAAAAAAAAAAAAAAAGGAAAAAGGGGGGAGTTTCACCCACACTGAGAAAAAAAAAGATTTCTCCCCCCCTGAGAACAACCCCTCAGTCAAGTGGCAGAACAGCCCGAGGCATACCAGTAGTATCCCCCATCTCGCAATACCCTCCCCTGCACTATCTCTCGAGTGAGGCTAGTGGTACCTTCCATGCTACTATCCCCCCGAGGCAGGCCATACTCCCCTTGCAATATGCTGAGCCCGTAAAATTGTGGCCGCTCTGTGTCACTAAGCCAAATATGCTTATCCAAGCACAGTTCACATGCATAGAAAAATACACTCCTATGTTTTAAACAAAGACGAATGCATACGTCTATTACAAACATGCGTGAATAAAGAAAACACGTCACTATGGAGCAAAGACAAGAAAAATTATTGACCTCTTGAACCAATCCCATTTCCCTGAAATATTTAAACAAAAACCCACTCCTTTTTGATAAACAATAGTTTAACACTCACCACTCCATAATGGGAACAAAAGGAACTCGAAATTCTCCGTAAAACGCGGCAGTGATATATGTATTAAACACCACACCCGCACGGGTATCTCGGAACACTCTCGTCATTGCACAAGCAAAAGTCACACTGGGTGCGCTCACTGCTTCTGGCTGACTCCCTGGGAAAAATGCTGAGTCCCCATAAAAAATCCTTCCCGTCCCTTTAGCACAGTTAACAGACAGATATTTTCTCATTTTTTGTTTTCTCACTAAGTAACTGAAACTAACGTTTACCGTTTTTTAGCCACAATCCCACAAAAAGCTTTGTCGTTTCGAAAACTATCGCTAAGTCACGACCCTTCTAACTCCACCATCTCTTCATTGGCGTTCCTAGGCATAGAAAAGCAAGAAAACTTTCATATCCCCTCTTTAACCGTCTGCCACCACTATAACATGGGGGGATTATCCCTCCAGTATTCATAAGGTAAGCATGGATACGAAACGGAAGGCAGACCCCATAACTCCATTACACTCAGGCTCTCTCTCTCTCTCTCTCTCTCCCGGCAATCACCTCATCTCTCTCTTTACTCGCCTCGATCTCTCTCTCTCCATTTCTAACAGGTAATGAAAATGAGAGAGTTGCATCATAACATAACGTTTATTTACAAGAATAACTAAATCAATTAACTAAGTAATCCTGTCTTACAGGACTAACTTAAAAACTACAACTCATTGTCAAGTCACCCAAAAGTCCACACCTCTCCTTGGGAACTCTTTAGTTCCCCGGTATTTCCAGAACCGTCTGCCAAAGATACAGAACACATCTTGGTAAGTACACACACAAGTTTAAAGACAAAGTTAATAAAATGGAACATCTTACAAGTATCAAAACAAGCCATCCCTTGGCTAAAGTAAAGGTAACACTTACCCATTCCCAACCGGAATATCCTCACTGATAAATCAAAACACTTTGGCATCTGCCATCATGGCTTCGCCATCCTCCCCCGAATGTCTGTGCAAGTCTTTCCATAAACTTGGCTAGTGAGACATTATGAATAGAAGAGGCGCACACGCACATACGAATGCACACTTCGACAACGCCTCGCGGTTCTAGCTGCATCTAGTTTCACAAAGGCACTTTGGGAAGAGTTCATAAACTGTCGTACATTGACTTCCTGAACTAAGCACTTTTATCTCACGCCATCCCCTAGAATCTCATTCATCAGCTACTCTCAGGTCGTTACTCGCACTGTCCTCCACATTCCACAGGTTACAGAGAATGCACGAACAATATATTATTAATCAAAACCCTATGTACATTACTATATATATATATATATATATATATATATATATATATATATATATATATATATATATAGGTGACTGGTAAAAGTGTTCTGTAACAACAGAATTCCATCTAATAAAAGGAGCCCATAAAAACACCAAAATGTAGAGAGAAAAGTACTATATTTCAGAGACTGCTGTCTCTCTTCTTAGGTATATGAATGAGAAAAGTTTACAGAAAAGGTGGTATTTATACCAAGAGATTCGTCCACAAGTAAGCCAATTTAGGTCACCCCCGCTGATAATCTTCCTTTAATCTTCCTAAGCGTTGGTTGAATGAACACTGCGTCGACGATGTCCGATGTCCAATTTCCTTTTGAGATGTTCATTACCTGCTTCTCTTTTTATTAAGGCCGATTCCATCATTTGACTCTTGTACGGCAGTTGCTGCTATAAATTACACGTGACATATTCCAGTTTATTCTATGGTTATGTTCATTTATATGATTGAAAATAGCCGAGTTCTGTTGTCCATACCTAACTGACCGTTTGTGTTGTATTAATCTCTGGGGAAGTGATTTACCTGTAAATCCGATGTAAGATTGGTCACAGTCCTGGCATGGGATCTCATATACCCCAGAGTCTTTGGGCGGTGTCTTTGTTGGACGTTAATCAGGGATTTGGCTAAGGTATTTGGGTAGGTAAATGCAAAAGGGTTGGATTTCCCAAGGGTGTGAGTTACTCTCTTAATCGTCTCCAGGTGGGGAATTTTTATTTTATTGTTGGGTGTGTCTCTGGTCTTGTCTTTAGGGGGTCGGTAGAAAATTACGTTTGCTTTTTGAATTGCTTTCTCAATTATATGGTCAGGATACATTAAAGATGAAAGTTGCTTGCGAATTAGTTCAAATTCTTTTTCCAGGAAATCTGGGGAACAAATTCGTAAGGCTCTTAAGAATAGGTTGCTAGCTAGACCTATCTTGATAGTATTGTCATGATAGCTAAAGTAGTGAATATATGAAAGTGAGAACGTTGGTTTTCTGTATATGGTAAATTTGTATTCTGTCGTGTCTCTGATTATTAAAACATCAAGAAAAGGAATTTTGTTGTCTGTTTCCCATTCAACTTTAAATTTGATGCTGGGCACTAATGCGTTTAATTTTGAGAAGAATTCATTAAAATTACCCCACTTATTATCCCAAAATGTTAGTATGTCATCCACGTATCTCATCCACAGCATGTTTTTGGGTTTTATTGCATTTATTACTGTAGTTTCAAAGTATTCCATGTACAGATTGGCTAAAATAGGACTTAAAGGACTACCCATACTACACCCGAATTTTTGCTTGTAGAATGATTCCCCGAATGAAAATACGTTATTAGATGCACATAATTCAACTAACTTTATTATTTTGTCAAGTGCCAAAGGGAAATGATCTGAATAGGGGGATAATTTTTCCCTTAAAAACTGAAGAACGTCCTGTACTGGTACTTTTGTGAATAGGGAGTCTACGTCAAGGCTTAAAAGTTTTATGTTGTGAAGTGGTATATGTGCTTCTCTGAATTTGTGACAAAAGTCTTCCGAATGTTTGATGTGACTGGGAGAAAAAGTGCCTAAAAAAGGAGAAAGGAGGCCAGCTAACCATTTAGAAATTTTGTAATTGAAAGCTCCGGCGCATGAAACGATGGGTCTGAATGGAAGATTGTCTTTGTGAGTTTTGGGAAGACCATAAAAGTAAGGTAATTTGGGATTAATTACTTTAAATTTCTCTAATAGTTCAATACTCTTTTTGTCTTGGCCAATTAATCTTACTTACTTAGGAAGATTAAAGGAAGATTATCAGCGGGGGTGACCTAAATTGGCTTACTTGTGGACGAATCTCTTGGTATAAATACCACCTTTTCTGTAAACTTTTCTCATTCATATACCTGAAGAGAGAGACAGCAGTCTCTGAAATATAGTACTTTTCTCTCTACATTTTGGTGTTTTTATGGGCTCCTTTTATTAGATGGAATTCTGTTGTTACAGAACACTTTTACCAGTCATTGTCAGCCCATTATGGAATTCAACCGCCTTTCCACGATTCTTCACTCACTTCCAGAAGTCAAGCCAGTTTTCCGCAAGTTTGAAAAAGAACTGAACAGACTACACCGGCTGAAAAACCAAAAACACTTTTTGGAAGAATGCCTCAAAGAACAAGTACTTCCAAAAATGTACGGATTCGGGAGATGGACTCTGCAATCAAACCCCTTCCCTCTATCACACAAGATTTTCCTGGAAGAAAGAATCACCAATACGAGAAACGACATCTTCGTGCTACGCAGAGTGATATATGGAACTCAATCTAATCTTCGCCTCCTCACTACGGACCACGTATACAGGTATCTGATTTCATTCTGTTCCGACATTGCTGCCTATAATAGCGTGACTCATTCCAACAGACTTTTACGCAAGTTAAACAACCTAATAGATAATAGCGCATGGAATAATCTTGAACAACAAGACAAAGTTTTAAACTTATCCAACACCCCCTTACTGTAAATCAACATTTAGTTTTAAATTTAGGCTTATCCTTTGCCCTAATGCCAGACCGCAAAAACAACCTAGACTTCATAGTGGCTTTTGATAAATTCATATCTGACAAAAACTACAGCCGTGAAGAGATATGTTTAAAAGGAGTGTTACTAAATGCTTTAACTGACCTTCATAAGAAATATCCTGTTCCCCGCAGATTCATGATAGCCATCCACTCGCTAAAAAAGTTAGATGTTATAATAAGTAGATCCGACAAAGACGGCAAAATTGTAATAATGGACAAAGACTTCTACCTCGACAAAATCAACCAGCTCCTTAGCGACACAAATACTTACGAAAAACTGACGAAAAATCCCCTTCAGAACGTTCCCACAGAATTTTTTCGGAAAGTAAGATTAATTGGCCAAGACAAAAAGAGTATTGAACTATTAGAGAAATTTAAAGTAATTAATCCCAAATTACCTTACTTTTATGGTCTTCCCAAAACTCACAAAGACAATCTTCCATTCAGACCCATCGTTTCATGCGCCGGAGCTTTCAATTACAAAATTTCTAAATGGTTAGCTGGCCTCCTTTCTCCTTTTTTAGGCACTTTTTCTCCCAGTCACATCAAACATTCGGAAGACTTTTGTCACAAATTCAGAGAAGCACATATACCACTTCACAACATAAAACTTTTAAGCCTTGACGTAGACTCCCTATTCACAAAAGTACCAGTACAGGACGTTCTTCAGTTTTTAAGGGAAAAATTATCCCCCTATTCAGATCATTTCCCTTTGGCACTTGACAAAATAATAAAGTTAGTTGAATTATGTGCATCTAATAACGTATTTTCATTCGGGGAATCATTCTACAAGCAAAAATTCGGGTGTAGTATGGGTAGTCCTTTAAGTCCTATTTTAGCCAATCTGTACATGGAATACTTTGAAACTACAGTAATAAATGCAATAAAACCCAAAAACATGCTGTGGATGAGATACGTGGATGACATACTAACATTTTGGGATAATAAGTGGGGTAATTTTAATGAATTCTTCTCAAAATTAAACGCATTAGTGCCCAGCATCAAATTTAAAGTTGAATGGGAAACAGACAACAAAATTCCTTTTCTTGATGTTTTAATAATCAGAGACACGACAGAATACAAATTTACCATATACAGAAAACCAACGTTCTCACTTTCATATATTCACTACTTTAGCTATCATGACAATACTATCAAGATAGGTCTAGCTAGCAACCTATTCTTAAGAGCCTTACGAATTTGTTCCCCAGATTTCCTGGAAAAAGAATTTGAACTAATTCGCAAGCAACTTTCATCTTTAATGTATCCTGACCATATAATTGAGAAAGCAATTCAAAAAGCAAACGTAATTTTCTACCGACCCCTAAAGACAAGACCAGAGACACACCCAACAATAAAATAAAAATTCCCCACCTGGAGACGATTAAGAGAGTAAACTCACACCCTTGGGAAATCCAACCCTTTTGCATTTTTTACCTACCCAAATACCTTAGCCAAATCCCTGATTAACGTCCAACAAAAGACACCGCCCAAAGACTCTGGGGTATATGAGATCCCATGCCAGGACTGTGACCAATCTTACATCGGATTTACAGGTAAATCACTTCCCCAGAGATTAATACAACACAAACGGTCAGTTAGGTATGGACAACAGAACTCGGCTATTTTCAATCATATAAATGAACATAACCATAGAATAAACTGGAATATGTCACGTGTAATTTATAGCAGCAACTGCCGGTACAAGAGTCAAATGATGGAATCGGCCTTAATAAAAGAGAAGCAGGTAATGAACATCTCAAAAGGAAATTGGACATCGGACATCGTCGACGCAGTGTTCATTCAACCAACGCTTAGGAAGATTAAAGGAAGATTATCAGCGGGGGTGACCTAAATTGGCTTACTTGTGGACGAATCTCTTGGTATAAATACCACCTTTTCTGTAAACTTTTCTCATTCATATACCTGAAGAGAGAGACAGCAGTCTCTGAAATATAGTACTTTTCTCTCTACATTTTGGTGTTTTTATGGGCTCCTTTTATTAGTATATATATATATATATATATATATATATATATATATATATATATATATATATGTATTTATGTATGTATGTATATATATATTGTGTGTTGTTGTGGAGCAATATGAAGGTCTTTCGTAAAAAAAGGCGTGATCCGACCTCCAGCTTATTCGGGGGCACGTGCAAGGTTTTACCACTTATGTATAAGTTGCAAACATTATATTCCTAACTTAACGTGTAGTGCCTTTGCAATTAATACTCATAATTAGTACTACACATACTTACAGCATGGATCAAATAAAAAGGACACAAATGAAACACGATCATATATTCTCAGTTATAAGTGTAAACACAAAATAATTGTACAGAAATATATCCTCTAAATTCAGTACATCAAATAATTATAGCATGCTAAAATCTACGGACAGATAGCCCCGTTGTGTCACCGACGGGAAAAGGGATATATATATATATATATATATATATATATATATATATATATATAGTATATATTGTATTAAAAATAATTTTTCTGTACTGTTGAATATGCACATCATTTATTTTTTACATTTTCATTATACTAAATAAGTCATAAATATCCTATCCCAAAATTTCTGCATCTTTAACTCAACGCGAAACACCTTTTTCAAACCTTTTTGGACTCTGTATGTTCAATATTCGAGAAAAGATATACATAAGTTATTGTAGTGCTTCTTCTCATTTGTACCGTGCAGTCAAGTTCTCTTGTTAAATTGTTAGCAATATCACAAAAGACTCTATTAATGGATATTTTTTCCAGATTCCTTATATCACCTCAAAAATTGATTAAGGTACTGATCCCTTATCGTCACAGTACGAAAGTCACGCCCTCTCCAGGCGTCCTTTTTCCTTTGCCCCACTAATCTTAGGCCTTGAGAAATGGGTATCAAGGCAATTATCAGTGAGAAAAATGACAGGTAATGCTGCATCGGAGAAACTCGTAATGTTGCGGTTAGATAAAGCTACTAAAAAGTACCTGAACGTCAAAATGTATGTTTTAAAATCATGAGTTAGGTTGTGCTCTCTTGTTTTTTTTTTTTTTTTTTTGAAGTGTGGGTAAGGTATATTTAAAGTGATATTTTGTCATTGTCATTGCAAGTAATAATAGTTTTTGTGATATTCCTGCCTCAGTAGATAAGGCGGGCACCCATATCTTCTCAGCTACATTGTTTCAATGTTCTTTCCATCGTGAAAGTTATAAGCGCGATCAGCGTCAGTTCACGTTGGCTGAGGGAAATAAAAGACTATATTCATGACGAAAGATACATTTTGGATTTTAATTTTTTTATTTTTTACAAGACTGAATACCCCCGATTTTATTTTACAAGGTTAAATCTCCCCCCCCCCTTTTTTTTTTTTTAACAAGACTGAATGCTCCAAATTTTTTCTTACAAGACTGATTGCCCCAATTTGTTTTACAAGACTGAATGCCCAATTTTTTTTTTTTTGTTTTTTTTTTTTTGGAACAACTAAATACCTAAAAATGACCAATATTGTATAAAAAGTTTAATGTCGAATAGGCTTTTCTTTATTTTTACAGTAGGTTGCTGGCACCCTTGCTTTTAATTTGTACTTTTTGCTTCCTCCTTTTGTCATTGAAAGGAGAAGTTTTAGATAATTTCTTAATGATAAATAGCTTACTGTATTCATTCTGTATAATTTGCTACAGTAATAAAAATAAGGCCACAAAAAGAAGAAAAGAGAATGGTTGAGAAGGGCTTATGTTGCCGGCTTTGTTGATAATAAAAATAAATTCTGATTTTGTTCAGCTTTAATTCTGTCCAAGTTAATATTTATCTTATAGTGTTCTCTAAATATCTTTTCCTTTGGAGTAATTAATTGGAGGAAATCAGCAACGATCAAATGATATATTGAAGTTTAAATGGCTTTGATAATGAGGAAATTTGTCTTCACAGAATCCCTGAAGCAATTATCTGCGAAGAGAAGGAAGAATTAAGACTGCAAGCTTACTTTATTTATGTTATGTACTTTCGGAAGCCATCAGTTCATTTACGTGACTGTTTACGCTTGCTTTGATTCAAAGAAAGCTGTTGTGAAAATTTTGATAAAATATATTTTCAGGTTTGAAGTCAGTTTAAGTTTTCTTGGCTTATTGATTTGCACTTCGTGATATTTGTGAATCTCCAGATGATACGTCTTTTGGAGGATATGCATATGCATAAACTATTCGTGAATCTTTTCCTATGGTTGGAAGACTTAAGTTTGATTTTCTCAAACTTCTTTTCACAATAGAGGCAGAAGTAGTTATTTTTCTTTGCCTTTGCCCAAAAAGCAACGTCTTGGTTGTCTGTTTCATCCCTACAACAAAAGCGAGCTATTAGGCAGTCTATAATACTACGTATTAACAACAGCAGTTTTTGGATAAACAAAGGCACAGCCGCTAAATGTATAGCAATCAGTCACCAATGACCTTGTAGGGAAGAGCCAGGTTCTCTCGGAGAAATTCCAGATTTTCTGCACTATGCGACGGTGTTACAAGTCGCTTAATTAAAGCACTCATGCGTGAGCATTCTTAATTTAATTAAGTCGTTGGCGGAAGTCGAGGATCGTAGTTTAGAGCCCATTAGTTGTCTCACAAACATCTATGTAATGCCCTGCTGTTTTTGTGTCTTTTGCTCCGTTGAAGGAAGATGTTAGGGTTTTTAGATGTCTGCACAGGCCAGAGGACTAAAATGGGGATTTCGAGAACTGGACTTTTATCTTAAAAGACGGCCAGTAAAATTGTTAAGCCTCCAGTTAGTTGTAGCCATGGAGAATGTTTTAATTGCGCCTCTAGTCACATTTGATGTATATAAAATAAAAAATGTTGATCTCAAGGATAAAAACCTGTAGAACATCGCTCATTAAATGTAGGCTATGGTCATCACCCAGCTTAGTCCTGAAAAATGATCAATGTGTATGTATATATGTAAATAATCTAATTTAGCTTTTAGTTTCTCCAGTTATATTCTAATGTGCCCTTAAGAATGTCTGTTGTTTTTGATACGACCGAAATTAATAAGTCTCTCGAGCTAATAACCTTCACGAATCAATTTTTTATCTATTTCTCTTTCTCCTCCCCTGTACGAATCATCAAAGACTTTTTGGTGAAAACGTGAAAGTATCTCGAAATTTTACTACAATGATATTGATGTGTGGTCTGAGTGTCGTGAACTTTTATGTTATGCATTATTTCTAAACGGAATATGTTGTAGAATCACTTTTGTTTGGATTATTGATTTTGTTTGATCACCGGTTCAACTGTCACCTTCCCTTGCAAGGTCTTCGCAAGGTAGCATCTCTCTCTCTCTCTCTCTCTCTCTCTCTCTCTCTCTCTCTCTCTCTCTCTCTCTCTCTCTCTCCCCATCCGATGGATATTTTGATCACGAATGTGAATTGTTGAGGATGTTTGCCTTTTAATCGTTCCATTAATTCTTTTCTTTTGAGAAATGAAATAAAAATAACCTTGAATATTCTGTGCCAGTCTTTTTTTATATTCATTATTTTTATTATTATTATTATTATTATTAAAAGCACACGATTGTACGTAACAAGCCAAATTGTTAACTAAGCATCTAAAGAATTCCATGGCCATTACGAATATTAATTAATATATATTTATTTGATCGTTGATTCTTTATCTCTTCTAAAATTTCTCATTTTTACAGGTTGACTTTTTGTTTTATTGGAGACTATTTCCTGTGTCATTGTCCACATAGTCCTGTTCCGTATGAAGTTTTCTCATTAATTATAATATATTAGTAATTTAAGTGCTAGTCAGGTGTTACCTTCATTAAGATGCCGCTTACAATCTCGTTATTAGAACTTTGTCGTCGCGTGCCATACTACACATTTCCTTAAGCCAAGATAACAGTTAAGTTACTTTGCTCATGTGAGAATGCAGTTGAAATCGCGATTAATGAGTGAAAGGTTATGAGATGTGTACATCTAATGCCTATCTGCTGAGAGGATACTAATTAATGAAAAATAAATAAGATTATTTTTACTGCTTTTGTCAGCTTGATGTTTATTTTTATTTTTCTCTTTTTATATTCATCTTGCTCAGTTTCATGTAGACTTTGTAGGTAATTTGTCCTTCCTTTACTAGAATATTGTTCTCCTCTATGGATGACTGCTTCCCCCCCTGAGATTTATATCTATTAGACAGAATGGTTTCTGGTGTTAGGTTTCTATTCCCTAACTTGGACCTTAGGCGGATAGATTCTTATCAGTGTTTCATAACCCTAATCCTCTTTTCCTGCCGAGGGCTGTTAGATTTACTGAAGAGCAGCACCAATTTGCAGGAAGTGGACCTCGCTGTTGGACCTCTCAGTTCCATAGGTCCCTTATTCCTGACACCTTTGGACTGTTGAACTGAGGATGTCGAGCAACTTAGAGCCTCAAAATATCAAGCGAAGATGCAAAGCATTACCACCTGAAACAGTTCTTGTATTTTAATAATTTGCTTTAAAATTTTTATTTATTTTTTATTTTGTTAATTTCTTCTTTCTTGTTTAATAACTGATCTTTTTATTCTTTATTTCCCATTACCTTCAGTTAAAATGAACACCGTATTTTTTGCAATCTTGAATTTCAAGTCAATGGCATGTGTAGGTCTGTTCCAAATGAATAGGGTTCATCTTTTGAATAATAATAAAATATATAATAATAACAAGAGTGGAGCCATGTTGATTTATGGGAAAATAAACTTTTAAGTTAATTGACTTTTACACTCCAGGAATTATTACGTGTGCTGTATTATGGTTTATGTCCTTCAGCTCTGTCTGCCCTTTTCCTACTCCCATCACTGCTAGAGGGTATCATGTTATTATATGAATAACTATGGTCTGTAGATGACCAGTAGGTTTCAAAAGGTGCTTCTTCCACGTGGGAGAGGCAAATTTTAATTTTAATTGTTCCATTACCAGTGTATCAACAGTTATTAACTTTTGTTTTACAGCACCACAGGGGGTTTTAAGTCATAATTTTACCTATACGGGTGGGATATAATCCTTAGTTTTTTATTTACCGAATGGCAGCTGTAGGGTCTAGTAATGATCGAAGTCTAAATAAACATCGCAGTCTTTCATGTTGCTCTGATTATGTGTTGAATTTTGCTAATGATTTAGAGTTAGAAATAGAATAGGAAGCAAACTGAACAGAAAACAAATCGAACAAGTAGATTATATATATATATATATATATCATATATATATTATATATATATATAGAGAGAGAGAGAGAGAGAGAGAGAGAGATATTATATATATATATATTATATATCTCTCTCTCTCTCTCTCTCTCTCTCTCTCTCTCTCTCTCTATATATATATATATATATATAATATATATATATATATATATATATATATATATATATATATATATAATTACTTTATTTTGTATCCTAGCTACAACTTGTTTTTTAAAAGGTTTGATCGCTTCCTAGCCTCCATTCTCAAATTGGTATTCCAGCGTACGCTAGTTGAAGCGCATTCTAAAGGAATTTATGATATGAATTTGATTTGAACATTTCTGCTTATTAATCAGTACCTGATCCTTTTAAATGTTTTCCTTACTCATGTAACAATGTGTAGGTGTTTTTTCTACTTGTGCGTCTGTCATAATGTTGATATAAATCTTTTTGTGTACTAAGTTGTTGAGGTAATTTGGTAGGAGATTTATAGGCTGGTTGGATGACAAAGTAAGGCCCTTTCTGGCTGTGGTCTGTGAAAAAAAAAAAAGTTGAGTTTAATATCCTGCCGTGAAGGTTGTAAGGTTTTAAAAAGTCGCGGTGTGGGTTTTTTTCCCTAAATCGAAAGATATTTCAGTGTTAGTAGTATAGTAAAATAAAAATCCAGTCTCTTAATGATGTAAATATAACCCTGATATGCATCGCTCTGATTCGTTGTTCTTTAATAAAAAAAAAAGTTAGATTTCGAAGAGGCTTTTTTACTAGTTCTTGTAGCCTGACAAAAAAATAAATTAAATAAATAAATAAAACATTTCACACGCTATGTATACGTTTGTCGTTGTCTTTATTTCGGCATAATTAAGATATATCCTATTGACATTCTGTAGGATCAGCTAACAAATACCTGAGACTCCCTTCGCACGTTCGCAGCGGAAGGCGCTGTTGTAAGCGGGGTTGTAAAACGAACTTTTTATGATCTGTAACGGAGACCGTGCAGTGTTTGCAAAATACGTCGTCTTCCTGTTCACTGCTGGTGTGCCGGCGCCCATTGGGGACTAATAAAGAAACGAATAAAAGATAATAAAAACGTGAGCCCGCAAACGTTATTGAGTGACGTCAATTTTTCTCCACAGTAAATTAGTCGATCGCGGTAGCTCGGCCAGAACATGTTTGGATGACTTTAGTGTAATATAGGCCCCTTTTCAAGGATGAACTGCTTAATTCAGTTCCTGCTAAGGCGGTGTATGAAGATTTTCTTCGTCATGCGGCCCTTGGACCTTCAGAGGGTTTGGCGACAGAATGTATACATGTCTTCAGGTTCGTTTCGGAGCAAGTCTTTGAGGGGGGGCGGGGTGGGGGGGGGGGGGGGCGGGGGGGGGGGGGGCGGTGAGATTTCCAGAAAACCACCACAGTCATCTAACTGTCTGGTGCATGATTCACTGCTTAAAATGCCCTTGTATATATATATATATATATATATATATATATATATATATATATATTTAGACGTGTAAAGAATTATATAAATTCATAAATAGAAACTGCTGCAGACAATTCTAAGCACGCATGGATGCCCTATAAATTCATTATCCATGGAGGGTGAGTTTCAGTTAGGGAAATATTTAAAGTCTTGCTCTCAAACATTCTTTTCTGGCCTAGAATATGGCTAATTATTAGCAAAAGGGTCCTCACTGAGCTCTTAGCGTAAATGATATCCCCTAATGAAAAATAACTGAGGCTTAAGAGGACGATATGAAACTGCTAATATTGTGAGAGGTAGTGAAATTTTTGGATTTATTTCATAAGGATTGTGCAAATGTTGAAGAGTTTGTATTATAATTAGGGATGCGACATTTTTAGGTAAGTAGAAAAGAGAACATATACCGGACCGGGAAAATGTCCCTTCTCCTCTCTCCCTCTCCCTCTCTCTCTCTCTCCTCTCTCGCTCTCCCCCAAGCACCCCCTACTCTCTCCTCTCTCTTCTCAGCATCTCTCTCTCCGTCTCTCGGTCGTCTCTCATCTAGGCCAAGACAAGGAAGAACTAAGAACTGTCTAACATATTCTCTCTCTCTCTCTCTCTCTCTCTCTCTCCTCTCCAAAGTTTCAATGATATATTTGGAATATTGTGATAAGCCTGAAGATTAACTGCAGTATATATATTTGCCTAATTTGCCTGTCACGGATTAATTTAACTTGCCATGCAGTATGTTATATATCTATGGAAAACCCCAAACATTATAATGCTGTAGATTACAGCCGAGTGGTTGAATCCTCTACGTAACTGTTATCTTAGTTTTTGCAACATGAAATTGCAAGCTGACGATTTTGGATAATAGTCATTAGAGAAACGCAAGAGCACATTGGCAGGAAATTGTAGCCAAAATCAGTAAACTTTTGGCCTGCAGTTAAGAACATTCATATAGAATCACTTACTAAGGCAAAGGTGAGGCCAGAACTTATTTGTGGGATTTCCAAAGTGGATCAAAGTTCACAGCCGTGAAGTAAACCTCTAGACAGTTTTTTTTCCTGATCGATAATGAATAATATTTTGAGGGTGCAATGACCTGTTTACTTTTCCAGTCTACGAACTTCTGGTCTGAGTTGGTTTGAGATCTACGTACAAGTCCCGTATTATCACTGTTTTTGTTGCCCATGTTCACGGAGGAAAATCTCTATTATCGTTGGTTAGGACCCTCGGCAGAGATGGAACGCATCTAATGTATCGTAAGAGCGAAGCAATTATTCTTAATAAGGCAGATAAGCTGCTATTAGTTATATATTTTGTTTTATGAGTTTAGTTCAATTTAAAGAGACTTTCTTCTGGATATTTGAAATACTTTTGATACCGAATTCAAAGCTCTGATAACTTAACTGAAACCC
The DNA here is from genome assembly GCF_015104395.2 of Macrobrachium nipponense. Taxonomy (NCBI): domain Eukaryota; kingdom Metazoa; phylum Arthropoda; class Malacostraca; order Decapoda; family Palaemonidae; genus Macrobrachium; species Macrobrachium nipponense. Next base: position 7,099,946 of record NC_061095.1, read on the forward strand.
AATATATTTTCAGAAAGTTTATGTCAATGGTTACACGTCATACAATGCATAATAATGATGATGATGATGATGATGGTGATGATGATTATTAGAAGGAAGTAGATCTATTTTAATCATGTCATGTTAAAAAGGATGACTGCCTCGTGCGAATTATTCTTATATAATATGGAGTCTTCTCAATTTTCCTCAAGACTCGTTCCTCTTGTACGTTAATATTGGTCAATAATTGGCGTAGAAGAGAAACGAGTTATAACGAAAATTGAGAAGACTCAATTATTATTATTATTATTATTATTATTATTATTATTATTATTATTATTATTATTATTATTATCAATCCACATTCACGTGAAACAAGCTAAAAGTTATAGTGAAAAATAAAAATAAACAAAATTTAACTTAATAGCAGTCGATGAAAGATACGTGCAATTAATAATGAAATTGGATATATGTTACTGATAGGTGAAAAAGGTTCTCTCTCTCTCTCTCTCTCTCTCTCTCTCTCTCTCTCTCTCTCTCTCTCTCTCTCTCTCTCTCTCTCTCATCACTTGAGAGAAGAATCCAATCAACGATCATGTCGGCAGATCCAATTTCAATAAAATATAGGACGATGATATTATTAATTGCGGATGCCTTGTTGTTCTCGGGGGGACAAGGGTAATGTGGATATGGGAGATGGAGAATCCTGCGAAATCTGTGTGTGTGTGTGTGTATGTGTGTGTTTTCTAAGCAGTTACCACCTCAGGATCATGTTCCTTCTCTCTCTCTCTCTCTTCCTCTTTCTCTCTGTCTCTGTCTCTCTTTGTTCTCCCTGCGTCTCTCTCTTTGTTCTAAATAGTTACCACCTCAAGATCATCTCTCTCTCTCTCTCTCTCTCTCTCTCATTCTCACTCATCTTTCCCCCCCCACCACCTTTTTTCCCCCCCTCCCTCTCTTTCAAAGCAGTACCACCTCAGTATCATGTTTCTCTCTCTCTCTCTCTCTCTCTTTTCAAAGCAGTACCACCTCAGTATCATGTTTCTCTCTCTCTCTCCCCACTTAGAAATCTCACACTATTCGTATAGGAATCCGTAAATTTCAGACATTGTAATATTTTTCATCGTGATGAGGCAGAGACGGGTAAGATCACACTGATCAAGCTTTATCAATGTAAATAACAATCCTTGAATAACTTAGCATTTGATACAGTTACTGTCTGTCTTTTAAGGAAGGGAGAAGGGTTTAGGAAGCGGAGTAATATGTAGCTAAGCTATACTCTTTCAGCTGTGACGATAGAACAGGATGAGCGTCCCCCTTCAATTCTCATCTTGAGATTAGGATGATGTTGGTATCTGTAAGCCATTTTCAACATGGATGCGACTCTCTACAGTCTGGTAAATTACGCAGTTCACTGTTTAAGTAATGATTATTTTCGATGGATATTATTATTTATCATACTGCAATGCGTCCTTCAACGATACCTCAGTTTTTATGATTTGGCGCTATTGATGAGGTAGTGTTCTTAAATCGGCAAAAGTCACGATCCAACTTGAAAACTGACGACTCTAAAGGAGGATTGAGATGGCAATCTTGCCCCTAGGGACGTTACATATCGCCCAGAAACTCGGATCTATGACCTTCGTTTTTCATACTCATTTAGGGGCCAGTTATGGGAGAGGCTGGATCGGGGTTGGATGACGGCAATTCTGAACATTTGGTTTCATCACTGGTAGAGTAGCGTTGTTATGCAGAAAATAATAACTATATGCAAAATTCCATTTTAAGACTATTGCCTGCTGGTTGCGTGTGCCGGATCTACTACTGTCAGACTGATATGTGTAGGGAGGCTGTTCCTAGATTACCTCTTAGCTCCAAATGTGTCTAATTTACTGATATAGCACTGATATAGCAATGCCACTTTTTTCTTCTTGTAAAATCCATTCCATAGAGCAGAGGCCTCAACCTTGTGCTTAATCTTTGGTTTGGCATTAGTGTATAAACTTATGACAGAGTTTGCCAGGTCGAAATGTAGAGTTAAATTTGTAGTAACTACCGGAGTTCATGGTTAAATTTTGCGATTTATGATAATATTTTCTAATTTAAGGTTAGATTCAACTATTTTAATAATCCACCATATGATTGAATTCTTTGATCTTTTGTTACTAATTGGGAATGTTAAATTTCGTCATGCACTCAAATTTCTGTATCTGTGGGAGAGTGAAAAGTATTTTAAAAGATTTCGTTTTCTGTTGATAGAAGTACTGTTGTTCTCTGGTCTGCCACCTCTTTTCAAAGTGAACCTTTCAGGAAACTGGGTATAAGTGTGTCATTGTTCCCCTTGAATGGGTTCCTCTCTTTCGTTTTCCGCTCTCTCTCTCTCTCTCTCTCACACACACACACACACACACACAGACGCGCACCACACCTTAATGAAGCGTACAAATATATATATATATATATATATATATATATATATATATATATATTATATATATATATATATGTATATAGTATATAGTATGTGTAAGTTATGTTAGTAAAATGGTACTCTTTGTACGCAAATGTACGAACGAAGGTGTTAGCTTATGTGACTGTACAGACTAAGTGGAAAAACAACATGACTGATGCAAGGGTAAGAAGGCGAGTGGTTGGAAGTATATCTGGTCATCATATGGTTCAAGAGAAAGTAGATAGAAGTAGGTGGAGGGAAAGTTGAACATGGGGAAATAAATGTAATAAATAAACACAAGCAATAACCAAATGGTTCTGAGAAGAAATGATACATTTAGAAAGATGCTGTCCCCCCAAAATAATAAATAACTAGATAAAATAAAAAATTAAAAAATATATTTCGTGTCGGTAGCATGAGTCTTTTGAAGATATGTTGGATCTGGAAATTATTGATTATGAGAATGGTTCTTTGAAGTGACTGTTTAGGTTGCGAAGATGGCATAATAATTAAGAGGACGAAGAAAGGAAAAACACCAGTACTAAGGTGGATGAATGAGATGCTGCAGATTCGTGGTGAAGAATTTGATAAATATTTTGATAAATTATGGAATGTTTGCTTGGATGAGGGATAGGTTCATAAAGAATGGCCAAGAGAGATAATTGCTTATTTGTACGACAGTTAAGGAGATAGATACAATAGTAAGAATATGAGGGTACAGCATTACTTAAAATACCAGTGAAAGAAAATATTAGACTTCTGAGCAATGGCAGAAGTGATTGAGATATTTAGAGCAAAGAAAGTTTAAACTAGGAAGTGGGTGTGTTGCTGAAGTTTTAATTATGAAGAGTTGTACATGGATAGGAGATAGTTTGCTTAGAGCGATTAAAAATATTGATGGTGAAATCAATGTGTCAGTATGGTAAATGAGACTATTTTCTGATAGCCATTGAATTTATTGATGGTGAAATCAGTGTGTCAATATATAGCAAGAGAGACAGGTTGGTCTTAATGCAGTTTCACCGGACAGCGATTTTCGAGCGATTTCTTCCATTTCAAAAGTTACTACAATATTATTTAACAGGTTGTGTCTGATACAAGGCTGTGTTATATTTTCAAGGCTTTTTAATATCTTAATGGGTGGAGTGATGCAAGAAACTAGGATAAGGACAACCTCTATACATACGAAGTTGTTGAGCTGAAAAACTGTTCGTGAAGGATTATGAATAATTGATGTTTGTAGGTAATACACCGTTGACTCGGCTAATGAAAAGTGCATAGGATAGTGAGAGATTTTGAAAGAGCTTGTAAGAGGAGAAATTCGAAAACAAATACAATAAATCAGAAAGATGGTGTTTTGTACTGACATTTGAGAGAAAAGACAATGTGATGATAGAAATATAGAAGAGGTGACTCACGGAATAATTGAATAAGATGGTAGCTGGGCTTTTGCAGAAGATTTGGAAGAGAAGTGTTCTTGGAAACCAGAGTAGGAACGTACAAAAAGGGCTATTGAGCTAACCCCGTATATAAGTTAATGGATTGAATGCTAATGGAAGAACAAGGCGTGATCCGACCTCCAGTGTACTCGGTATGCATGCAAGATTTCCCCTCACGCACAAGTTGTAAACATTATATTCCTAACTTTTAATGCAAATTAAAGTCTGCTAAAATCTACGGTCAAATAGAGCCTTGTTTCACCAACGAAAATTGAGATAAATACGCTATATTTTTATTTTTAAAAAAAATTTTCTGTATTGTATGAAAATCATTAATTTTTAAAAATTTCCCTTCTAAAAAAATAAATAATAAATATTCTATCCTAAAATTCCTGCATCTTTAACTCAACGCAAAACACATTTTTTATACGTTTTTAGGCTCTAACATAGACTTTTCCTAACCTACCCCAACAAGAACAGCAAGAACAACAACAAACAAAAGAGTAGTTTGTAAGCTTACTCCCCAAGTAAGCGAAAAAAGATTAAGTAGGTTCAAAATATGCGAAATATGGAGATACATAGAAGTATTACGTAAATTCATAATTGTATGTATGTGTGTGCGTGCGTGTGTGTTTACTTATGATCATTAATCTTTCCTAGGTATTGAAGGCGACAAGCCACAAGTGCCTGCATATGCATGAGCCAGTTAACTTTCAAAACAGTCAGGATCTGACTATGAATGATTATTCTGAACATGTAAATGCAATGCATGAGCAGATAGCTCCGGCTGCTTAATTCCTATATAAGGATCTTATTTACACCTGCTAGATATAAGGGCGATTCATTTAATGCGGCTCTTCTTATAAAGTTATGGTGGTGGCGTCCGTCTGTCTGCCCCCTTCATCTTTTTGATACTTAGTCACCATTTACGACTTGTGGTTTGACGGATATATATATTATATATATATATATATATATATATATATATATATATATATATATATTATATATATATACATATATACATTTGTGTGTGTGTGTTTTCAGTCGTGCTACTTTTTTTTTATAATGACTTGCTTGTCTTGATCTAAAAGCAAAATTTTATGTGACCTTAAAATAAAATTATTATTATTATTATTATTATTATTATTATTATTATTATTATTATTATTATTATTATTATTATTATTATTATTATAAAAGCTAATGCACATTGTGATCGAGGCTTGTGAAAGCATTTGATCTGCTTTCACTTTTACCTTCCTTGTGTCTTGTAGGTGGCCATTTTTTCGGCTTTCATGTGGTCTGTCAGGTGGGTCTGCTTATGTCATTGTTTATCGGTTGATCGGATATATCTCTTTTTTTCACATCTGTGAAAATCCAGAGGTGACGTTGTACGTTTGTTTAGATTTATTTTCCATTATTATATCTGCAAATGAGTGTTTGTCGTACGATAAAATCAGAAAGCTTTATGTGATCATATATCCTGTGAAAACGTGCGTTTTTGCGTGTGTGTTATGTCCCCTGTTCACATTGTTTGCCTGACCAGTGATGTCTTTTTGTCGAGTTTAAAGTCGCTGTTCCATTTGTAAGCGCCTCTCATCTTGAAAGTTGGGAATGTCAAGATTCTTGCAAAAGTCGTCAGTGAAAGCCTGAAAGCATACCTTTATCTTTATTGGATTTTCCGCTTTGACTTCGGGCAAATCATAAAACCACAATAATAGACATTTCGAACATGCCTCTTTTATTATTGGCATCAACTCTTGATTTTCATTCTGGCAGACGGGTGATATATAGATCATAGACAGTGATTGCATTCCATCATTGTAAATTGGTCTTCAAAGTTTGGCTTACGTCAGCCTTCCGCACATTAAGTCATTGTGAAGACGGCGGATTCCACATTCTTGTGGGCACTCGTGCGTGTATACAGGCCCTGAATACTAATATTAAGTGTGCTCTATCCACGCCAGAGCTGTATTTAAAACGGGCAAAATACGAGGACGTGAAAGAGAAACGTCCTCGGGCGAAATTGATTATTTTACGCCAGTTTCTGTCGAATTCATATGAACCTGTATTCTTTATTCGGTTACTGATTTTGTAGGTGTTACTGCTCTTAATCGGAAATTTGGACATGCGAGTCTCTCTCTCTCTCTCTCTCTCTCTCCTCTCTCTCTCCTCTCTCTCTCTCTCTCTCTCGTCTCTCTCTCTCTCTCTCTCTCTATATATATATATATATATATATATATATATATATATATATATATATATATATACTGACAGAACTGTCATAAATATAAATATGTATTTGAATATAGTAAGTAGATATTTATACTACATACATATATATCAATATTGTATATTATATCCATATGTATAAGCTGCGTTCACGATACATCGTAACGAGTACGTATTTGTTTCGTATCTTGCGATGGAAGTGGTTATTATTTGCATAGTTTCATAGCAAGATGTGTGGTTGAACATAGGAACTCCATGAAGGTCATGAGGGCCAATTTCCCTTGTTCGCTCTCGTCTTCAGTGACATAAGAGGAGGATGAGTGGAAGTTTAACGCTTATTAAAAATAAGAAAAGAAAAAAAGTGATCCCGAAAATGGCAAAAGATCTTTGGTACCTGGAGTGGAGTGCAATGTCACATGTACGTCCATGAAACCAACATGGTGAATCAGTGCAATATTACGGGATAACGCATCGGTGTTATAATCAGTGGAGTGACTTTTGTCTAAAGTAAATTAATTTTCTGGACTTCCTGCATCCATTTATTGAGGTCTAGGACCTGTCTGAGACTCATCACCATTTACAGCAAACCCATGTAAAGACCTTTGAATATGTCAGAAACTAACTTTTTTTTTCTTCTAATTTTAGCTCTTATTTTTGTCAGCAAGTCAACCTTATCCATAACTTACTTTTATCTAAGCTTCAGCCTGCCTTAGTTTATAAATTCCATTGACCCTTCTAAAGCCCCTATTTAGTATATTTATGTTTAATTGTCAGTGAATTTGCCTTGCATTGATTTTTTTCAGCGGTCTAGAAAGAATGAATGTTACAGAAATAAGTTTACTGGTGCGCCTATTCTTTTTATTATGAAGAATTATTTAAGGCAAGAAGAACATTGTGATCTGTATGCTATTTATCCTAATTTGTTCATTCCGTTTCTTTTCAACTGTCACACCTCGACACCCACTCTGTTGTCAATGCATATACCTCACTGTGATTCATGGCCAATCACAATATACTGCAGAAGTTTGTTGCAGGCTTTTCAGATATTAAATTTGGGATATGGTTGCTAGCCCCAAGGAGGACAAGTTGTGCAAAATCAACACTCTTGAATAATAAGCCATGTAATAACCTTATGGTTTATATAGTCATGGTTTTTGGTGACGGAAGCTTTGCTTGAGTATCGATGCCCGGTGTGAAAATTCATAGGGAAAGAGACCCGTAAACTTGGCCTGGAAAAAATCAGATTTCATTTAAATGCAATAAGCAAGATAGTAATAACATGACAGTGCATGACTTGTATATACTACCAACATAATTCATAGATGATGGCGTTACTCAGTTGTAAGAAAGTGAAGATTTATTCAGTATGTGAAGCAAGGCAAAACTTTTATTCGATTTATTAGAAGAACTTGAAATTATTTTTGAATTTCTCAAGCATCGCAAGCACCGTAAAGTAACGACAGAAAATAGTTACTTGTAACCTCTCTGTTTTCTACCTGTTTGGCTGATAAAAACATATATTTCTAAAGAAAGCATAACTTAGAATTTTTTCAAGAGTTATAAAATGGTAGTCATATTAGGAGGTCATTTAAACACAACACTTAAGAAGAGTAATTAGACGGTCATATGAGAAGTGACCCTAGTTGCAAAAGCAGGATGCAATAAGCCATACGACTCCAATAGGTGAAAGTGGCCCATTACGGAAAAAGAAAGACAATTAATGATAAGCTGTGTGAGAGAAATAACAATGAAACACTCACACACACACACACACACACACACACACACACACACATATATATATATATATATATTATACTATATATATATATATATATATATATATATATATATATATATATATATATATATATATATATATATATATATAACATTAAATGAAACTCAATGCAGACCTTTATAGTTTCAACGATTCGACTATGTGGTTAAGGTTATTCATCTGACGAAACAAAACTTGTAGAAAACTCTGGTGCTGACCTTACAAAAGAAAAGGACTGGTGGAATTAACTCTTTATTTCTAGTATTGGATGGCGGATCATAAATAGCCTTGGAAGGCCTGGGTGCAAAGGCTATTATAAGAATCAGAAAAATTTTATAACGCATGCGCAGTGAGCTGACCAAGCTAATAATCCGAAGATTAATCCTAAGATCTAACTAAACTTTATTCGAAGTCTAGCTTTTACCCATTAACTTAAGATGTGAGTCAGCTGCTGGAGACCGAATGGGGAACAATATTCAAAACACAGTCGAGTAAAATAATTTGAACATTTCATCATGATAAACAGTACTTCAAGAAAAACATGGAAAGACTTTTCCAAGCTGCTAGTTTTTTTCGGCAGTTTAAGAATGCGTCGGATATGTTTCTCACAGGTGAATTTGATGCCGAAAATAATACCAAGAATATAAATGAGTCCCATGAAGTTGAAGAAAAATGTCAGTGGAAATATGTGGACGTGTATGGTGATCCTGCGTCAAAGACCTTCCCTTAAGACAATATCACGATGCACTAATTTTATTAATATCACTGGCTAGAGAATCTGCGATCACTGGTCTGCAATCAGGTGATGGGATCGAAGCAAATAATGTAGCTCCATGAGTATGAGTCACCAACTTGTTTTCTAGGTTAAACCACGCATGGGTATATGAAAGAGATGGTAGTGGACCAAACACACTACCCTGAGGAACACCGACGATTACCTTTGCGTGGTCGCTATATTACCTATTATCAGCTCTCTGCAATCCGTTATTTAAACATTTAGTGATAACAATAGTATTAGTAGTAATACCAGAGTAATAACTATTACCAAACGTGGTACAATGCTTATCCCACACAATTTGAAAGTTTTCTCATATCTTTGCCTCACTTGTTTCAAGTTATGTTTATGGCATCAACTAAGGAACCTATGTAATTTTCTTGGCTATTGCGAATTGTCTGTGGTACTTAATGTTAAAATAGGAGAGTAAAAAATTTGGAGAAAGAATAATTTGCACTCGAGTCTGCGTGTTAATGAAATACTTCGAGAACATATGAACAGATTTTGACGGAACTTTGTTAACACATTCCTTGGGTGACTTCTGAAGTTTTAACGTACAGGGGGTATTGAAGAATATTTGGTACAGTTGGAACCTTTTCACTCATTATTTATTTTTTATGTTTTTATTCCATCTGATTCTCATTACTCCTTGTTTTGCCTGTGAAAATAATTGGCAATAACATAGGCGAAAATTCTATCCAGTAGACATAAACGGATCGACACCATAGTTGTAGTGTCCCATATCCGTATTAAGAGAAAGTCTTGCGAGACTAAGTCGCTTAAAAAGCGGAAGAGATAACGAGGGAAATAAGATTGTTGAGCATCAAAGGGGGCCTGCCGCTCCCCTCCCGGGCAGGCTGCAGTAGAAGTAAAACTCAGCTTATAAATTCTATAATTAGCCGATGACGGCTTAACGTTTATGGGAGATGTTTTATAACCCCTTTGGCTTATCGGAGTGGAGCCGCACAATGGGAATGCCCCGGCGTAAAACGTTTCTCAAAGAAAGTATCGTACGAGGCCAAACAAATTGATGTACGTTAATGGCTATCATCCGATTGTTTGATAATACCGTATAATGGCGCGGGATGAGTCATAAGGACGATATATCAGTCGGAGAGACATTCACAGCCCCTCATTTCCTCGCTGATTAGACCGGAGATTATCCGCTATTCTCGGCCAGCCGAGATAAAACGGTACTGATATTGTTCCGTGGTGAAAAGGGGCGATAGAAACTCTCTCTCTCTCTCTCTCTCTCTCTCTCTCTCTCTCTCTCTCTCTCTCTCATACGCACATGCAAAGTATCGGAACATATTCAAAGAGGTTCGTAAACATTAAACCATAAAAATGTTTTGGGTGTCAGCAGTGATTTTATTTTCACAGTAAAAAAAAATTTAGTGCTTGTGTGGCATTTCAATTATGCTGTACTGCAGTCTTTAGTAAACACGTGTAATATAGATATATATATATATATATATATATATATATATATATATATATATATATATATTATATATATATATATATATAATTATTTATTTATTTATTTATTTATTTATTTATTTACATTGTAACTAAGTTCTCACATATGTAAGTTGAAGAGTAAATAATGTTATATTCAAAATTTCGTTTTCCTTCATTCATGTTGAACATTTATATTTTTAGTGTTTTTTTTCTTATCGTTTTCCCAGGAAGAAATATAAATCCAAAAATCCATAAACGCCAACCACGTTTATGAGGAAGGGTCGTGCATCAGCAAATATACAATCACAACTGAGATTTTCCTAAAAGGCAGAAATCAGCCCATAAAATCCTTCCTCAGGGAGAACGAGATCTCGTACCAGCATCTCTTTCGCTTCATTCTCAGGAGATGATGTCGGGAGGGACAAGATGCCCTTTCAAGGGGTTGTGGGGAAGGGGGGGCGGTTATCGAGAGAGGGTTTTCTGGGAGGGGAAATTTTGTTGAGAGAGCAAGATTTCTTTCAAACATCTTCCCAGGGCAACTTGGCGACCTCTTGGTAGAATTCATCTCTTTTCGTCAGGTTCTCCTTGCATATTTTATTTTGTATTTTTTTATTTTTCGTGTATTGTTAACAGTTTTGATTTGCTGTTTCTTTCAAAAGATGGACTCTATGCGGAAGGATAGGTATTCCTTTTGTCATATATATATATATATATATATATATATATATATATATATATATATATATATATATATATATATATATATATATATATATATATATATATATGTACATACACATACATACATATACGAAGTTGATATGGCTGACGAATGTTTGCATTTGTTTATGTTGCAGATATTCAGCCACAGCATATCGGCAATCTTAAATGTCTGTCAGTTCGTTAGTGTTTAGGAACGAAAGATGCTGCTTTGATATGCAATGAGCAACCCAAAGACTGTATCCAGTCACCCATAGTTGGGAATACTTTATGTAGCTAAGGTTGCCCTATCGCCATGTGTATCATACATATTGTCTGGCAGTTTTTCGGCCAATACTTTAATGATCACATGGAACTGCTGTCTTTTATAGGTAAGGAAAAGTTCGTTGCGGTGTCACGCGAACAAGTTTTGTGGTACCTTTTAGAATTCAGTACTATGGTATGTATAAGATAACTTTTTTAATGTTTGTGAAGGTGAAAGCGCACAAGCAATACTATTCGTGTTTCAGTTTTACCACCAATATTGAGCTCATTAAAAAAAAAAAAAAAAAACTTGATCTTGTGATGTGTCCTTAAGTTTGTTAAAGATTATAGGTATTCATGAAAATAACCAGGTTGTCTTGATGTCGCACGTTGTCGTAAATATATCTCAAATAATCATGCATTGAAAATACTCAGGGATGATGAGTTGGGGGTATTCTTGCAAAGCCACTTATCGTAGGAGACGTAGTTTGTTTATGAGGAACTAATCGTATGATAATATCACTAATGCTGGTTAACAGCAGTTATGCGTGTACGTATTGGGATATTTGTTCAAACGCGTCTGTTTCTTTGGAAGGGAATCGTTAATCTGATGGCAGTGCGGTTAACATTTAGTGGATTTTGTGTAGGCATGACTGGCTTATAAGTCAATTACGTAATTCCTCTCTTCTTGATACTTCAATATTAATAAAATAACAACTATTGAGGCTGGTATTATGCATTTCAATTTTCTTTGAGAAATTCTTTTGAGTTTAATAGCGAGTGATTTTACGTAGAATGACTGATTTTCACTAAATGTGATGTTACGTCGAGTTTGTATTGTCATCATTTACTATCATTTAGGTAAATACGGTTATTTTTTCTGTGTGGTGAAGGAAAAAATAACATTCAGCCTTATAATAGATGTTGACCTATGGATTATATGAAAGTGGCGGGTCGCGAATTTTGCCAGACATGTTATCCATATTATTATTCTTATTGACCAAACATTACATATGTTGTAATGCAATATTTATATTTGGTTCGCACAAAACAGTGGTTTTAAATCTATAACAATAACTCATACAATTAAACATACATTTGTCTGATTAAACGTATGCGCTATTATGTGACCGAACTGCATTTAATATTTCTTTCTCGTAGGAAAAAAAAAAAAAACTTTATTCTATAATATTTTTGTTCTGGCCAAAAGTAGAAGTGAACATGAGCCACTGACTTAAGACCGAGCATTTATTTTTGCGAATGATATTTATGTACTTATTGATAACATTAATACGTACTATAGCATTAAAGGTTGCAGAAATACTACTTTATCCTGTAACTAGTTGTTGCGTTAGTATTCTTCATTTTTACCAATGAACTAGCAGCTAATTTTATTTCCGCAAAAAAAAGAAAGAAAGAAATAAAAAAGAAAAACTCGCAAGTCAAGGCATTGTGTGTGTTTGTGCGCGTCTTCTGGTGTCGCATTTTTAATTCCAGTATCGTCGTGAAGGTCTTCAACGAAAAGAAAATTGTGGCAGGGAAAGGAATTGGCGATCGACGGCTGGACGAACGAAATCCTTGTGGAAACGGATGTGCCTCGAAACACTTCAGCCATCGCTCTTGGCCGTAAAGGCAGACACAGCCTGTGTTTGTTTGCTTAGGAATGGCCGGCTATTGTTTTAATGTCTTCTTTCCCGTTCAGTGTTGCTCTTGGCTTATTCATGAATTTTATCTCGAAACCCGTAAAAATGAGTTGTTTGACTAACCGATAGAGGTGAAGAAAACGACTTGTACAAGCAATCATCCTCGGCGGAGTATCCCAAGTCTCCCCAGGGGGCTTTTCTCCTTTCTCCAGGGGAAGGGAAGAGGATGTCCATAGCCCAAGAGACCTCCCCTGGTTTCCTCCCCACGTGCATCTCATTCTTGCATTCCTTCTTTGGGGAGGAGTTTGATGAAGACATGCCCCTTGCTGTCTTCAATATATCTTGCGGTTACGTTTCCTGGGTCTCCCAGTGTTTCTAAGGAACCCTTCGCTGCCTGTTGCTGCAGTCACCCGTATCTACTAGAGATGCGATTGACCGCTATAGGAGTCGCTGCCTCCGAACTCCACCTACCGAGTTCCATTAATACAATATTATAAAGTAAAATGATCCTCCATATCATAAAAAGCTGTTTATAATTTTATGACCAATAAAAAGAAATTGTGAGGGACCTCGAGAGACATGGGGTCAGGTCTCCGAGGGAGCTCAGTAAGTGGAGGAGGACGGGAGGGGCACGAGGCAAGAAAAGGATGGGTCAGGGAGGGCATATTTGGAGGTCTGGGAGTAAACACCAATGGAACATAGTACTATGGCCCGATTAAGATCTCTCTCTCTCTCTCTCTCTCTCTCTCTGTAGGGTATTAGAAATATGTGTGGCCATGACATCATATGAAATGTCTTTGTAGATGGCCTGGATAAGGGCATCTATGGCAGGTTTTTTATTGCCTTGTAAAAGTGTCGGTTCAGTTCACATCAATCGTAAGTTATGATTGTATATCAAAGAACACTGCTATGTCATTTGGAGCAGTTAAAAGAGTACATTTAAGAATAAATAAAAAAATAGACTTTTCATATGCCATTTTTATCTATAGACAGCAAGAAATAACGCATTATTTCAGCTTTAATCCAAATCAGAATTCTGTTTTTGATATTATGTTGTCTTTCTTTCTAATCAGATCTTACCTTTTGAGGCAAACTTAGCTTTGAGACTGGAGAATACGAATGACTTGGTCATATTTGTCAGGGAATCAGACACGTAACCCTCTATATAGCCAATGTCGTTTCGTCAGAAGGTTCAGATGATTGATGACAAGCCAGTGACAGTGATGAAAGAGGCTGGTGGGCTTTGAGGGCTTTGCTTTACAAATATCTCGCTGGTTTATGAAATGCAAAAACTTCAACAGTATGTCGTCACAGCTCTCCTCTTGTCATGGGCGGCGATCAGAGGAGGGCAACAGATTGACGGAATGATGGACGCGGGTCAGAGAAAATACGTGCTCTCCTGAATGCTAATCATACCCTCTAAATTCTCTTGTTTGGATTTATTAAAGCGTGTACGTATGATTTATAAAGCGTGCACATATACGTGCATATTTATATGTATTTAATATATATTTATAATGTACACATTTTTCTGTGTATAGTTTTCATTTACCATGAAAACGCCTATTCTTATATATCTGCTGCACTAAAAAAAAAAAAAAAAAAAAAAAAAAACACACACACACACAGCAATCATTGGCCCATGCAGCCTTTAACGGAGGACACTGTGCACCTTAAGTACTCTGCAAATGGAAGAATTTTCGTACCTCGAGAAAAGTATATCCATAGTCTCGGCACACTTTATTATGCTAGTGTTAATTTATTTGCGTTTTTACATGCAATTGTGCGTTTTTACATGCAATTGTGCGTTTTTACATGCAATAGTCTGTCGGCAGCCAAAAAACACAAAACTTTGGCCATCTGTCATCGTAACTGCATTACATATTTGGTAAAAACATATCAAGCAACAAGGCTTTTACGAACGAAATGAGAGTTCATATTAGATGAAAAGAGAGTCTGAATCCACTCCTCATTTATCAACATTATTTTAGGTTTCAAAGATACTGGTTGGTTACCCGTTTTCCTAAGACGATTTAAGGGGTTACTGTAGATTACTAGATAATATTTTTTACCTTTATGGAGGGGACTTTTTTCTTTGGTAAAAATTTTTATAGTCTTCAATATTATCCTTATTATAGTGCTCTCTACCATTCAAGACGACGTTAACGTACCCTAGATCGGTATAATCTTGCTGTAAGCTTTACTGTTCGAGGATATTCTTATGTTATTAAATTAATTCTTTATTCACTTATCGTATATACATTGAACTTTATTTTGTATCTGCAGACCTTTCACTGTAACCAGAGCATATGCATAAATATCTGAACTTATGATAGATTATATTTTCAGTGGTGCTTACTTCTTTTGTAACCATTTGAAAACGTTTCTGAGAAAGAGTAAGCTGCTGGTTTGGGTAGAAAGACACATCTCTCTCTCTCTCTCTCTCTCAGGGTAAATTTTTAGCAGACGGTCCGGTAAGAACCATATTTTGAGTATATAATTCCAGAATGAAGTTAGATCTTTTTCGATCTTTTTTTTTTTTTACTGTATTTCTTTGGCTGGCACACACACACACACACACACACACACACACACACACACACACACACATATATATATATATATATATATATATATATATATATATATATAAACACATGCACACATATTTCACTATACACTTTCGTAAAGGTGATTTGTTTACCCATTGACTGCTTACTCAAGGATATATATATATGTATACATATATATATATATATATTGTTCGTTTATTTATTTATTTATGTATTTATATGGTTAATATATTTGTCAGTTTAATTTCACTGGAAATAAATTCGTTTGCATTTTTGCACATTTTAATTAAGTTTATCTTTGCCGGTCTGAATATTTTGCACCCAAAGAATTAAAATGCCTACTGAAATTGTACCCAGCGAATGGACGCGAATCTGCAGTCGGTGAAAGAAAACCTAGCACCGAAGCATACCCACATTATCACGTGACAATTGGTTATTACTATTAGTTTTCGACGAGGTTTTTTTTTCCTCTCATTTCTAACAGTCCATTCCATTACAGGTGCAAGGGGAACATAATAGTATATGGTTGATGGGTTAGATATCATCTGGTTATGTTAACCAGTGTTTTGTAGGCGTAAAAATATGTATTTTACTACGAAGATGAGCGTTGAATGCGTCGTTATTGTGAAATTAATGTTGTTGTGTAATACCTCCGTATTTTGTAAGCATTGTGGTAAAAAAAAGAAGAAAAGAGAGAGAGGAAAATAGGAAGAAGTATAATCCTAACGTATTTCCTAAAACCCTTCCCTAGTTGCAGTAACATTGAATGAAAGTCAGTTTTGAAGGAAGGAAATGCAGGAATTATTTTAGGCTGACTTTTTTTTCTACATTTTTTCTCACAACCTTGCCGTAAATTCATTTCTAAACAAAATTGGCCCTTGTGAATGGGGTACTTTCACATTTCACCGTTGATTCACCTCGCCAAGACTGGCGGATTTGGTAAGGTAGTTTCAAATGTGCGGGTTCGATATGGTGTTAGCTGTTTTTGTTTACATGTTCAAATCTCGCTGAGTATTTCTGTAGCAAAAACCTTTTTGAATGTATTCTCAAGTTTGGTCTCTTGGCAGAGTTCGAGACCTTAATGGGATATTGTACATCAAATCTATGAATCTCTGGGGGTTTTTGTAATGCGATGATCTCGTAAATAAGGAGAAGACATAAAACCGGACAGTAAGTGATATATATGCTTATTGGGAAGGAAAGCTTGGGAGGTAAGATCGGGAAAGAATTCTCATTACTTTTCAAACTTCTTAATTTGGCCAAGGAAAAACCAACCACCCTGGCCATCGGAATTTCTGGCGAATACCAAGGAAGCACGTTTAGCGGTCCTAAAGCAGCAGGCAGCGATAAACCTCTTGGGAAAGCAATGCATTTAATGGCATACTGTCTTCTGCGACAAAAGGTTGGCATTCTGCTTTACTGACTCGGGCACACGGGGTCCCCCGGGTATGGAAGGGTTTCTTCGGGATTGCTTCGTTGTGGTTCCACGTATCGAGGGCCCTTTTCCGGCATTGCCTTTGTGTCTCGGAGAGTCACGCTTTACAGCATTGTGGAATGCCAGTTACAGATCTTCTAATGCCATACATTTACTTCTCCGTCTTTCCGGCCATTTTCGTCGTCGAGATCGAGCCCGACGGGGCATAAGCCCTACATCACAAGGGGGAAAATCTCTCCAGATTATGCTTAGGGTAGTTGACTTCAATCTTTCCAACCCTTCCCCTTTAGGTGGACCAAACCCATTCCTTTTTTGCTCTCAATGCGCATGAGATCAAAATTGGCCATTATGTGATTATTGGGGTGTGTGCGACAGTAAGGCAATCTCTGCATTAGGAGATTTCAAGACGACTTGATTGATAATTCCAGAGCCTGAAAAGGGTTCGTGAATGAATTCCGTAGTTGTAAGTGAAGCCAGAGGCCTCGCCCCTCACCATCGATAGAAAAGAGATGGGAGGGAGATGGGTTTGGAGGGTGCTAAGCGCCTTACATCGGCTAGGTCTTCCAGCGGTAACATCGAAAATTCTTTGGATTTAAGGAGTCTGCAGAGCTTGATCGAAATGGCCCTGCAAATCTTAGAAGGATGCGCTGTTGATAAAGTGTTTGTCCGGGATCTGCACTTAACCCCGAGAAGGCGTCTTTCCGATACCCAGTGACCTCAACACTGCATTTGCGTTTAAGAACTTGTTTCAACGCTTGGAAGGGCCGTTGTTATTTAGTGTTCTATCATTAACAGATAGAGTATTCAGCATAGACCTAATGTAATCTTACTAATATTGATCACAATTAAAACGTTACTCGTCAGCGTATTTTTTAGGGAACTTTTTTGATAATTCGAAATAAATTATTGAAAAAATTACATGAATTAAAATTGAAGTTTTGTATGACCGACTGCGCGATACTAATAATGATATATGGAGAGTTATTTAAGATGCGATCTAATTTTTTTATAATAATACTGGTGGATATGGAGAGTTATTTAAGATGCGATCTAATTTTTTTTATAATAATACTGGTGGTAATTTTGAATAAAGTTTGAATGAAAGTGAACATTTTTATAAAATGGTTACTTTGCGTGTTATTCTTAACTTAAAAAAAAAATAAATCTCAGTGAAAACAGGGCGAGTGCCCTAGTTTGAAGTACACACACACACACACACACACACACACACACACACACACACACACACACACAAACATTGCGCTAAATTGTCTTGTACACCACGCACGCCTGAGTGTCTTAGATTAAGGCGAATTCGTTGCGGATCTTAAAGTTTTACGGTTGTGATCATGTTTTACTCAGACTTAGAATTTTTTCAATTCTTTTGAAGACTTTGTCTGACGGGAATAGGTATCAAAAGACTGCCCTGAAAACCAAGCACAGGGACCTCAGTGGAGAAAGCTGCTCAGTTCGGAGAAAGAAATACAAAAGTAATGAATAAACTAAAAGTAACTAAGAAAGTTAACATAATAAAGTACACATGTTTTTCAGGCCCTTTGTTCTGTATTATACTCTGAGACTCTCGTCACAATAATAATGTAACCAGAGTGTTGGGTTACGCACCAACAGATGGCCCTTAAGGAAAAGACAGACCATGTAAATAGCTTCTATAAAACTTCCCGATACGGTTGAAGCATTATCATTGAATAGCAAACCTTTCTTCACTAACTTTAACGTAGAAGCATAAGGTAGGCATGTCGTCAATAGCCATAGATGTTATGACGCCATGCTGTAGAATCAGATAATGAGGTCAGTAAATATGAATAGTTTATATGTTTTTGCCGTAAGCAGTTCTATCAAATTTCCATTGTTTATATTTTTTATCGCATTCGGACGAGTTAACGGCACGTTTTGGCGATGGTATGGCAAAGGACCTTAAAAGCAGCCTACGTCTGATATCCGAACACGATAGTAAGTCACGACCTGTCCTCACCTTTTTCTCCTAAACCATATTCAGGCTAATATGGACTAACGAAATGCATACCTCACGTGCCTGCCACCATTACGGTAAAAGCCCCCAGTCACTTTGAATTGAATCTTTTTTTCTTTCCCCTCTGTGGATTTTTAAGTTGGCCCAGAGTCGTGATTCGTTAGTAAGTAGAAAAACTCGTTTTGTATATTTACAAGCGACTCATTAAAATAGTTTACTTACGTTCCGTTCATGGGCATTAGCGAGTATGAATGCATGAATGTGTATGTGTGTGTGTGTGTGTGTGTGTGTGTGTGTGTGAGGTACGTTATTGTTTTCTTGATGTACGAGACTAATTTTTATTTCTTAAGGTTCCTTTGATATGGCTGTTTTGATATTTTGTATGGAATGGGGCTTTGAATTCATTAGGAAATAATTGTTTTACATTTAGCATTTTTGGGGAATGGGAGAAATGAGTTACTTCTGAGAAAACTTCAAGATCACGGTTGTGGTTGATAGTTATTGATATCAACTCGATTGGTGATATAGTAGTTGATTAACGGAGGATTTTTGGTGGTTTTTGTTAACTTTTTTGGTATTTGTCAGGAATTTCACCTATTAAAAACTGTTCATTCAGCTATCATGCATTCCATTTTGAAATACCTGCATAAAAAGGGTGCTGAATTATTTAATAAACAACACCAACAGCAATTATAGATATATTACTATATTACTATCCCGAAATACCCTCTGGACGTAATTTTCATTAGGTAACACAAGCTTCTCTCAGAGTTTAAAATAGAAAGAAGGAAAAATGTTTTACGGTTTCACTATCTGCATCATCTTTACCAACTCGCACCCTTCTTGATTGATCTCGGGAAATTCGTTCCAATAAAAGAGATTACGATGATGGATGAGGCTTTTGTTTTCCTTGCTGCTTCTGTCGCGGTTCCTTTTGTTTCCATTGCGGTTCATCTAAAAGTGATTTGGGACTGCAAATAAATGGCTCAAGGTAACACTTTCTCTCTGGTTGGACAGAGAAGTAGGGGATCAATTTTGGCACGAAAAGAGGGAGAGGTAGGTTGTATTGAAGGAAAGAGAATGAGAGAGTTCCATGTCTAGGACCCGAGTTTTCAAATAGATATCTTGAAACCCATCACTTCTGATAATGTGAAATCTAAAAGCGTCTTTTCCTCTTGTCAATATTTTTTCTTAAATTATTTGTTAACTAAACTTTTTCTCGTGACTGTGAGAATATTCTACTTGTCAGGTGTTATTGATGTGGGTTCTCTTCTATACCTTGAGTTTTATATTTACCTGTAAATAATAATCACATTCATTGAAGTCTTACCAACTAACGAATGAGGTAAAAAAATGCAATAAATTTTTTTAATAATGAAAAGGTTAGGCAGATTAGATACAACTATTATGATTATGCAAAATAAAGCATATGGGTACAATAACCGATGAAAAGTTACGGGCAATTGCCAACAGAGTTGAGTTCACGGCAATAACAATCCGTAATTTCAATCCCGATAACAGAAAAATTATAGGACACAGTATAGAGAATATAAAACAAAGCCTAACATAGTAACCAAGTCGCTTGCTGGAGCATAGAGGCTGAAGTAGCAGGTGACGGATGGAACATGGAGTGACACTATAGTTAAAGAATAAAGTGGGCGAGAGTAGGACTAAGTGACATGGTCGACTGATTCAGCACGGAGTAATGAAGTAGCATGATGTAATAAGGTTTCCTTCCTGATGTAGCACGATATAACTGTAGAACACTAATACCCTTTCCTTTGACCAACCAAGAATATGAAGAGCATGTTTCCTTATTCTGTGGAGCATCTTGGGTCACCTCCACAGATGTGTCCTGGACTAGAATCCCAAAAAAGTGTTGATGATACAAAGTAATTTAATTCACCGAGGTATGTTACCCTCAAGCAATCAATTTAGAAAAGCCAGGGATTCTTCAGGACCAGGAAAACCATATCACAGTTACAAATCCACAGATGTAAGCAATAGTGTAGGTTTAACAACAGATGCCAATGGAAGTACAACGAAAGGACAAGAAAAATTATTCAAATTGTAATGGAAGCAAAATAACCTTTTCATTTGATAGTCACTCTTAAAGTCATCTGTATCCAAGAACACTTTTAACCTTTGGCAGATACGAAAGGGACGACAATTAATTTTTTTTCGTTTTTTTTTTTCAGGTAGGTAAGTGCCAGGCAACGGACCCAGAGCATCTGGTAAATGGTAAGTCGTATGTTGTATTACTGGCATTTTTTTGAAAATTTTATGTTGTACATAATTACAGGTGGGAAAAATACAGATTTTTGGGCGAAAGTGCAAAGTTGGCCCATATGTCATAAACATTTCCAGGTGCCGAGATGTTGTTTCTGGGTGGTAACTAAATGCGAACATTAATCGGATACCTAATTTCGATGAACAATTCTGGCCCTGGAAAATCAAGTCATTTCAGTTTGAATGTTACGAAAAGGAAAAAAAAAGCGTATGCAAGTAATTGATAAAACTTTTAATTGTTTAAAACTGGCTCTTGCACCTTCTCTGGGCACCCATTCTTTGCATATTAGCTCGTTGTAATATAGTTCTATGGGGTGGCAACAAGTCCACGACCACGTTGCCATACTTGGATTGCGCCACATTCACCCGTGGGCACGATCTGGCGATCCGGCTGATCTCGCGTACCCACAGGCAGACGCACATGCGCTCTGATGCGCTTTTAATACGGAGTAATTTGCTCTTAACATTGTGCAGCGTCCCTTTGTTATCACGCATTTCATGCTAGGTAAATGTCTCATTTCATCCTTGTTGCGGTTTTTATGTCTCGTTCTTCTTCTCCCCCCCCCTTTTTTTTTATATATATATGTTACCGCTAATCTTCTCGAGTCTGTGCAGTTTTTATTGTCTTAAATTTTAACTTGAAATAAATTGTTCGGATAATGCTTACTTTTTATCTGCGTTTTTATGCACATTCGTTTAATCTTTTGAAATTACAGCACAATGCACTATACGGCAAGCTAATTTTATGTGAATAGAATTTTCTTAATTTTTTAAAATGTAAATCCACTCCAGGTCAGAATTTGTTAAGCTCTATTGTCTTCCAGCAGCAAAAAAATAACCCAATTTGTACATTCACTGTATGATTTCCTCCCAGGGGTTACACTATGCAACCCCAATAAACTTTTCACAAGGCATTTTTGCCTTGGGTCTAGCCAGATATTGAGGGTAGGAGGTCACAGAGGTGGAGTGACCTCTCGAGACTTAATGGTATGTCTTTTGTGCCTCTGTGCGTTAAATTTTGATAGAGCTGGTTCTTGCAAAATTATTCGACGACAAAGCTTGTTTTGTATAGCTGTTGTTATTGATCTTTTCTTTCTGTATTGGCCGCAGATGAGATTGATGGTAGTGCTTGCATGCAATTTCAGCCAAATTTTCCTTAGAGTCAACGGAAGGCGCTTTGTGATTTTACGAGTATCATTACAGCCTTCATTTTAGTTTAGAGAAAATTACTTGTATTTTGAAATAATTTTCTCTCAACAAATATATATGTATGTGTGTGTGTGTATGTATATATATTATATATATATATATATATATATATATATATATATAATATTATATATATATTATACATGAAGTTTATCCCTCAT
This sequence comes from Macrobrachium nipponense, assembly GCF_015104395.2. Lineage (NCBI taxonomy): Eukaryota > Metazoa > Arthropoda > Malacostraca > Decapoda > Palaemonidae > Macrobrachium > Macrobrachium nipponense. Next base: position 7,122,327 of record NC_061095.1, read on the forward strand.
TTCCTTTTATACTTTCTATTTGATTTAGGAAAAATCTTGTATGTTTTTTACAAGAGAATGCGCAATGTCCTGTATAATGGACCCACTCCATATAATTGCCCTTGCCACATTTTGAGCGAGAGCCAGCCACCAATATGATCGAACAATCATTGTGCGTAGTTTACTCGGAAATAACGTGAGATTCATATATAAGCTCATGTAATTTACCGCTAAAGTGGCGATGGTTAACCCCTCCCGAGTATATTATCTGACGGCGGACACTCTTCTTTTATGGGGTTTTTCGATTAGTTGCGCCTTTTTCGAGATGAAGCGATAATACACGATTTTCTTGTTTACCTTTTTGCTTTTATTTTTTATGGGATAAAGTGGAGACGGTGCAATTACGTTTTAGAAATTATTTTAGCCCGATACTTAAAGCAGCAGGATTTTAAAAGGAGACGTTCATTAAAGTGATTATCTTTGCTCAAGCATCGCTGATCCGATAGACAGCGCAAGCATCGTTTTTAAGCCGCTACACTATATAACACGTAGGAGAAAATCTGTCCTCTTCTGCTCTTTGGGGAAAGTTGACTGAGCTGTGCTTTAGTTTAAATATATTCCGTACTTTTTGATGACGTTCTTCAATCAGAACGAATCTCGAGTTATAGATTTAGGATGAAAGAGTTATAGGAAAACAATCCCGTGAATGTTAATTAAAAAACAATGAGCATTTCTGACGGTTACGGATAAAATTTTATTATTCTCATGCTAACGAAGCCAGAGAAGTAAAACCCCGCTATTGTTTCGGAGTCGATTCATTGAAATAATTCACATAGACACGTACATTTAAAAATGTACTAAAGTATGGACGTTTAGATCTGTTACAGCATAAGATGTCGCTCTTTAGTTTCAAGCTAGAAAAGAAATTGATGATGCTAGTTTCAAGCTAGAAAGATAGAAATGTATTATACTAGTTTCAAACTAGGAAGATAGAAATTGATGATGCTAGTTTCAAGCTAGAAAGATAGAAATGTATTATACTAGTTTCAAACTAGGTAGATAGAAATTTATGATGCTAGTTTCAAGCTAGAAAGATAGAAAGATGAAGCAGCTTCAAAATTTTAGCATCTGTTCTAATTTCAATCTGAATCACATTTATTTCTTTGGTGTTTGTTTAGAATATTAACGATGGCTTATTTTAAGAATGAAACATTTCGCCTTAAAACTCAAAAAGACGGCCTTAGTACTGTTGTTAGTTTTGCTTAGAATGAGGAAGTTATTTGCATCCTTGTAAGCTTTAAACCGTTGTTATTTATACGACCGTTTTGTGTCTCGGAGTCAGTCACAGAACATTTTTGCTAGTTTGCCAAATATTTTTTCTATATGCACTCTTGCAATGGAACTGGACTTTAATTATTTAATTAATTAATTTATTTTTTCAACCCTCTTCATAAAGTGGATACCCGCTTTTCCAGATTCAGGAAACGGGGCGTCCAGCTTTTTACCCGGAACTTTATTCATCTTTGATTTTTCGTGATAGATTTCATATGGAATTGATCTGATGGCGAGCTCCAAGAGGAATTTGAAAAGCTGTTACAAGAAAGGAAGAGTTCAGATGATTTGAATTGATATTATCAGACATAGTAAATCAAGAACGGCATTTTTATTAAACTCAGATCTACGAAACTGTTACTTCTAATTGTAGATATAAGTCATGTTTCTGATATAAGACATAATAGACATAAATCAAGCAAGACTTAAGATGAGGTATTGAACTTTCACCTACCTTATAGACAAAGGAAAAATTATGATGAATGACTTAAAAAACAAAAAAAAAACTAGCTATAGGTTGGATTTTAATCTTAGATATGAGTCGATAGAGTACATTTTTTTTTTCAACTTCAGTGTAGTTGCAAAGACGGAAAATTCTTGAGCTCCTTATATTATAATCTAATAACGTTGGCAGCCTTTGTTGTTGCTTTGTTGTATGGTACTTTGATTTTAACATAACCTGATGTAAATGTAATTCTGTGACTCACAATATATTTGAAAAGAAAGAAAATAATTGCTATTAAGTTATTAATCTATCAAAGGATGTGACGAGATCATAGCCATTACTTAATATCAAAAGTGAAATCTTGTGACAAAATAAACGATGCTGAAGCACATAGAATGGATTAAAAAAAAACAGCTAAACAGCACATTGATACAAAGAACAGATGATGGGGAACGTTTAATAGTTTATGTAAAAGACAGTTGGTCATAAAATCTTTTTTCTCCGATTGAGTGTCACAAGTGTCGATTGAGGTATTTCGTGGGTCAGCGGGGTTGCATGCCACGATAAAAAAAGAAAAAAAAAACTATGCTAGAATGGCTTGCAACCCCACCAACGGGTTGAAGTTCAATTCTATTGATAGCTAAGATGGTGGGAAGTGACTGTTCGGTTGCATAGAAGTAGAGACCACACCAATAGCATGAGAATATCGAGAACCGTTCTTATCTTGAGGTAGTTGCGGGCAAATGTAAAAAATATCACTGAATGAATGCCTTAAGGAATGAAAAAATGAAAAAAAGTAGAATGAGCGGAAATTAGAGGGGGAAACCCCCCCCCCCCCCCACTCTCTCTCTCTCTCTCTCTCTCTCTCTCTCTCTCTCTCTCTCTCTCTCTCTCTCTCTCTCAGACGGAGTGAGCAGGGGAATTACTGCCTCGATCACAATAGCCTCAATAAATCTGTTACTGTGGTAAACTCTTATCGCTTTCTTAACCTCAAACGGATATCTTTACTGCACTTTACTTTTTGGATGCGTTGGGAATTATATCACATAAAAGGTGGCCCGGTCCTGACAAATATGGTGTGGGAAGAATCACGAATCCTGGAGTTTTTGTCTTTTTATAGAGGCTAGAACAACCTTTTACCCAAGAGTACTGGTTTTTCTCAACCGAGGTTTTAATTTCGGGGGTGTTAGGTACTGGTTAACGTGATCATGTATCAGAAGCACTTTCTTACGTCTTTCCTGTGTTGGATAAGAATCATGCTATAGGGTTTTATGCACTATAGGGAACTACATATTAGAGATGATAGATATTCTTATCCTGTACATATCCAAAAAACAATTTTAATAGGGGCGGATTCATATTTACTTTCTACATTTTATGTTCTCATCGAAATTTGCTTAAATGGCTCTTTTGTAAAATAGTGTCTATTTTAGCCGATATATATATATATATATATATATATATATATATATATATATATATATATATATATATATATATACATATATTACTTATATATATATTTTTTTTTTTTTTTTTTAGCTTCCCTTTCCACAGGCTGCGGTCTCCTCTTTCCCATATCTTCCCCAATCAAGATCACGCACTAACAAGTAACAAATGCGCCGAAGAAATCGAGTTTTCTGTACAGCGTATAGTGCTTTATGAAACTTTCAGCCACGGCCCATGAAACTACCACGATCCGTGGTGGCCTCAGACACGGTCCATGAAACTTTTAGCCGCTGCCCATGAAACTCAGCCACGGTCCGGTCGTGCCCTGTGTTGTTGGTACCTATAGCAGTGACATAGGTACGATAATGGCTGACTTTAACCGTAAATGAAATAAGAACTACGGAGGCTAGATGAATACAATTTGTTATGTTTGATGATTGGAGGGTGGATGATCAACATACCAATTTGCCGCCCGCTAGCCTCGCTAATTCTTAAGGTTTGAGGGTTGGCAGAAAAAATGTGGACGGGCAGACAAAGCCATCTCAGTAGTTTTCTTTTACAGAAAACTGAAAAGGAAGATGAGGGTTTTCTTCGAATTGATGAGAAGGTTATCTAAGGATGATCTCTCGTTCGGAGCCGAGTTCGCGAAAGCGTAGAATTACAGTTGCCGTCGCTGAAGTTCAGATAAATGATTAGAGAAGTTGGAGACACCGGAAATTAAGGATTAGCTTCACTTTGTGTGTGTGTGTGTGTGTAGGATGCGTGATCCGTGGTCATTAATGGCTTGAAATGAAGCAGGGGATATAGCTAAGCGCAAAAAAGTAAAGCGATTAACTCTGGGGTTCGAGATGTCCTCTCGATATCAAGAAGTGTTGGAGGCACACAATTAACAATCTCTCAACGTAGCGGAGAGCAGTGGCCTTGAAATAGAGGTTGAGATAATGCCACTTGGAATAAATCTATGGGTCGTTTATTAGACGTAAAGCTCTTGATTACAGAGGGAAGAGCAGTTAGAAGAGGTAACAGTCTCCTATTACTATCCTAATACCATTCTACTTCCAATTTAATACACTTTTATCTATTTATGTAGTTATTAATTTATTTTTGTAATAAGTAGGCTATATTCTTTCTGTATTTCCCTTTACTTCTTCCTCATGAACACCATAATCTTAGGAAGTTTGAGTTCCAAGTCAGTGGCCCATGCGGGCTTGCTCCATATAAATACGATTCATCTACTGAGTAATAATAATAATAATAATAATAATAATAATAGTAATAATATTGTCATGTTTTATTACTGGATAAAAGGTCAAATTTTTATTCAAGCCATGTACTGCACATCTTTTTTTGTCACTGATTTTATAAGCATGTCCTGCTAACTATATAATATATTTGATTCTGTTCTTTTGCGATTAGTAATTAATAATTCTGTAAAAGATTCTTGTGTCGATTCATCGATACAAAAAATAGGTAGATATTCAAATCAAGTTGATTTATATATTTATAAATCCCATGCAACGTCCATACCACGTAAGTCACTGTTCAAATAGAATGAAAATGGGCTGTTGTTAAATGAAAATACATTCGTCTTACATTTCCCTATTTTTGTTACTGGTGCGAAATGACATTCATAGTTCTAAAGGAAGTAGTATTTTCAACATATTTATTTTTATGTTATTCATGGTGTGAAGATAAGGACAAGATTATTAATGAGCGAGTGGAATACTGATTGATTATTACCAGACCTGAAGGCTTTAGCCTGTTATTGCCAACATAAATGTATTTCGAGTCAGGAATAGGCTAAAGTTTTTTTTTTTTTTTTTTTTTTTTTTTGTTTTTTTTTTTTTTTTTTTTTTTTTTTTTTTTTTTTTTGCTGGAGATACAGCATACTCTGAGATAATGAAGTCTTATTTGTATAGAAGAGGGCTTTGTACGGATGTCTGTTTGTGTGGACATTTATATATATCTATATTCGAGTGTGTGAGGGGATTTTATATAAGATGTTTGTTCATATAAACATATATATATATATATATATATATATATATATATATATATAGATATATATATGGACGTACGTACTTATATACTAATCTTTTTGTGATGAGTCAGAACCCTGTCAGAGATGAAAACGTGTTGAAGGAGGACGAGCAGAACATGAAGGAAAAAAAAAAAAAAAAACGCGGAAGAACGGCCATAAAGATTGAAAACACAAGAGGGAATAAAGGTTGTGTAAGAGGGAAAGCGGAAATTTCGAGAGAAGAAGAGAACCCGATAAGAGGATGGGAAGGTCGACCAGGCCCGTTCCTGAGAGAGTTTGAAGGGACGCAGCAGAGAAGAGAAGAGAATAGAGGAAGAAGCTCTGTCAAGAGAAAAATAGGCCGTGAGATGATAAAACCCCAGTTTTGAAATTGTCCGGCTGATTTGTTACAATATTCCACGGAGCGCAGCATCTCGAGCGGCTCTTTTGGGTCATGATGTACCCTTCCCCCGCCCACAAAACTACCACCCCCCCATCCCGACAAGTTAGGGTCAGGTCACTCGAGGTGTGGGCGTGATCTGGAGGTCAGGGTGAGGGGCGTGTGACTGTTGCACACACCGATGGGCGGGGTTAAGAATTGTCAATGGTTGGGTCACCACGCTGTGTGGGAGGAAGAAAGGGTTGAGATTTTGTGGTTGAATAAAGCATTTTGCTCTTTATTAAAACTATTATTTTCATTATTTAAGGCTTTAACAGAGATCTAAATGTAGTTTCTCAGTATAAAACCTTAGAGGAGTAGTCAAGGTCGTATTATTCCGTCATGTGTCGTTTTTCCCAAGTTGTTGCCAGTCTTGGATTTGCATGCAATCTCCGATAATTTGCCATCGAAAGAAGTAAATATTTTTGTTTATACAAAAACAATAAGTATGATTTTTAAATAGTTTTTCATTGTAATTTTATATTAGTTATTTTGCAAAACGATATCCGATTAGTAAAGACTTAATTATTCCGGTTTATAAAGTTTTTAGGTAAAACTATATCTGATTAGTACATACTTAGTTATGCCAGTTTGTAAAAGGGCAATGATTTTATATAAATGCTTTAAAGTGGTTTGAAATTGAATTTATTAACATGAAACGACAGGTGAAAGGTAAAGACCTAAGTATTAAGGTTTATAAAAGGAAAGGAAGTGTCCTTTCAAATTTCTAAGCACAACACAGTAGGCGAATAATAAAGCACTGGTTATTCTCTTTCGTAAGAGGACAGTGATCTTTTCTCAACGAAACTAAGCCAGAAGTTTTCAGTTCCTCTCAGCCGATGATGACCTTCACCCTAATTTTTCTCATGCCTGGCCATTCACCTGGAAACGCTTCAGAGAAAACCTTTGTTATTCCTCCTGACATTTCCAAAGTAATTTTTGGAAACCCTCCGAGGCTCAGACATGTGAAATTTGAATTCATGGTGACGTGAGTTCTTGGAGGATACATCTCCTGTTGGTATTTCTTGTTCCTTTTTAGATTTGTTTTCAGTCAACCTTTCTTAGGCTTCTCTTTTTTTTCTTTGTCTTAAATTTTGCGTTCTTACTTTTTACTTATTTTATAAGTTTGTCATTCTATTATTTTTAAAAATGGTCATGTTTTCCATTTCTAAATTTATGTAATTATTTAGGAGCTTATTTTTATTTTTAATTAAGTGTTTAATGTTTAATTCATGCATTCCCGACCAGCCGGCTCACGGAATATGTTTTATTCAATTGATTTTTAAATTTGGAATTCTTCAGGTTACTCCAAACTGTTGTAGTTAAAAAAAAAATTCAAATGAATGCAGTGAATTGTTAGTGATATATATATTAGTTTACAAGGTTTTTGTGAAGATACTGAAAAGTGTTGGTTTTTCTTATTGCGATCTCCCAAATGAAGTTTTTATTTTTTTTAAGTAAGGTTTTGTGTAGAATCAAAAACTCCCATTAGAAAAAATATATATTTAAAATTTTAATTTTCTTGAAAAATTTTCTCGCTATGTTAAACTATTCATCCAAAAATTGGAAGCAGAGAACTTCGTCCTATGTTTGTCAAAGAGATTTACAGATCCGCACAGTTTCCAGTTAAGGCAATACTCTGGTTTCCGACTACCTGTTCATCCTAAGAGAATTCTTTGGAGGCCGCGTAAATAAATAAATAGATCTCCTTTGTTGAGAACTCCGTGAAGATCGTGATGACAAATGAATTGTTCACTCAAGGTGGCAGGCCTGGACTGACTATCGTTCTGTGGTTTGAGGGATAATCACAAGAGGCATACTTATATATTGATGCAGTTGATTTATTATTATTATTTTTTTTTCTCTCTCTTATCACAGTCCTCCAATTTGAGTGGGTGGTATTTATAGTGTGGGGTTCCGGGTTGCATCCTGCCTCCCTAGGAGTCCATCACTTTTCTTACTATGTGTGCCGTTTCTAGGATCACACTCTTCTGCATGAGTCCTGGAGCTACTTCAGCCTCTAGTTTTTCTAGATTCCTTTTCAGGGATCTTGGGATCGTGCCTAGTGCTCCTATGATTATGGGTACGATTTCCACTGGCATATCCCATATCCTTCTTATTTCTATTTTCAGATCTTGATACTTATCCATTTTTTCCCTCTCTTTCTCTTCAACTCTGGTGTCCCATGGTATTGCGACATCAATGAGTGATACTTTCTTCTTGACTTTGTCAATCAACGTCACGTCTGGTCTGTTTGCACGTATCACCCTATCCGTTCTGATACCATAGTCCCAGAGGATCTTTGCGTGATCGTTTTCTATCACTCCCTCAGGTTGGTGCTCGTACCACTTATTACTGCAAGGTAGCTGATGTTTCTTGCACAGGCTCCAGTGGAGGGCTTTTGCCACTGAATCATGCCTCTTATTGTATTATTATTATTATTATTATTATTATTATTATTATTATTATTATTATTATTATTATTATTATTTATAATGAGCACACATGCTTCTAGAACATGACAAATGGCCATAAACTGTCTACTCTAAGAAGCTTCTACAAAGTAGAATTCCCTGTTGTGAAAAGCAAGAGACAGGGATGATGATACCAATGGTATTTTGCCATTCGGTTTATCTTGATGTTGACCTATTAAATGTTATTTGATTTTTTTAATGCTCGTTTTGGAAACTGATATCAAGATGATTTTTTTTATATTTACAGGAACTCCAAGCAATTTTATAGGATTGCCAAAGTCGCATACTTCATTTTTTGAGGAGAATGATGAAAGTTCAATGACTAAAAAAAATAAAGGGAGGAAGTTGAGACAAGAATCTCGGCACAATAAAAAAAAAATGGGAAAAACACAGAGACGGGACGTAGAATCAAATCAATTACAGCTCTTTGGACGGGTTGACCACATCCCTTGTGGTCTTATCGCCTTTTTACGACCCAAGAAGGTCACTCAGGAAAGCAAGTAAATAAAGGAAAGCAAGTATTGATAACAGACCCTTTTGCTCAGCTGTGCGGTTTGTTCTATGTGCTTTGCCTTGAAAGTCGGACGGCTTTCAGAAGATGAGGGAAAGGGGAATGATGGGGAAGGTGGCGGGGAGGGGAGGGGAAGAAGAGGGAGTGACTGGATAGGGGAAGAAAAGGAAAATGGGAGAAGCTCAAATCTCAAAGTTTCAAGTCATCGACTTCTTCATAAATATCATTTCTGTTTTCTGACTTTTCAAAGCGAGAAAAAGAAATGCTTCACTTAATTACAAAGAATAATAATTCAGTCTCTGAAAGTGGGTAGATGATACTCATGGCCCCGAACAACAGAGAGCGTGTGGTGATATTCACCTCTCGACGTAAATGAAAGAAACGGTATGTCAAGATACTGAGAAATGGATAGAGCAGCCATCGAAAGGGAATATCAATTCTCCTTCAAGGTGATATAATAACAAAAAGATTAGCTATTGACCTTTAATAACTGCGCGGGGCGAAACGTAAGTGGTAGAGGGTAAGGTTGCGAGAGCAGTAACCGTGGCCATTGAAATATGATTTTTGCACTTGGTCATTGGCTATGGACAATTCGCTGGCCTTCGGATGATGCCGTACATCTCGCGAAAATGAAGGTTCATATTACCTCCCTCCGTCATGATTTTCTCGCCATTTTCCCACTCGGCCGAAGGATGAATCGAGCTTTCCTAATCTACATGACATGCGCCTTTTCCTTTAAAGGAGTGGTATGACGGTCTCCCATTTATTACCATTGTTCTTAAGAGAAAGGGCCCTTTTAGGCAAGGCGGGAGGGAAGGGGGGATTCCAATGCATTTTGGAGTTGATTTTCTTAAGTGTTGAAGTCGTTGTTAATATCAAAGGTGTTTTTAGATGATTTTTATTCGGACAAATCAAGTGCCTCTTAGATCCTTTATATATTGTTTTGATGTTAATGTTATAACTGAACTGAGAATGATTTGAAAATAATTGTTCCTTTGACTTTTAGATGGAACGATATAGTTTGATTTATTTATCAGTAAAGGCCATTGTTAGAATTAGAAAACCTATTTATTATATGCGGAACAATAGATCCATTTTCCTGACTAAATGAGAAGGAACTTACTATTCTTACAATAGAGAGAAGGAAGTAAAATGAAACAGTAAACAAGAATTGAGTGTACAGTACATAATGTACTTGTTATAATTTTACCAAGTAAAGGACTTATTTTAAACTCAGTCTTTCCATAATAGACTAGATTTTACAGTTCTGATGTTTCGGTTCTCCTTTATCTCGCTACTTGCCACTTCTGCTAAGGGTGACGTACTTTCATCCATGTGTGTGATTGTGCATTATCAGAATATCCTCAGAACGATTGAATGAAGTGTCATGAAGTTGATTGAAAATATTCATCGACTGACCCCCATATGTTCTTTGAATTCATGACTGAATTTTGAATAATTTCATTTCATTTAGGATGATGCATATACCATCCTCCATTTGACTGACCTGTTATTAACCCCGTGTTCTTGTATATATCCATTTATGACAGTCTGTAATATGATACGTTTCAGAAGTGTATTCTGAAGATTAATTTTTTGATAAAAGTTTACAAGATCGATTTACTGATGCTATGGTGTGCCATTGGTAAAATGAAAGAAAGAAAAAAAAGTATGTACCCCGTCAATGAACAACTGAATATCTAAATTGCTGTAATTAGCCGAGAACGAAGTCTTGATGTATCGATGGTAGTTTTTGACGCACTGTTCTTATCCTCACCATTTGTTAATTAGCTATCAGCAACTATATATAAAATAGGAAATGTTCTGGCGTCACCTTGGGGTCGATAACCATAGTTATCACGACGCCATTTCCTAGAAATCTGTGTCAGCCAGGTGGTATCATGGAAGTACCTGTTGTTCAATGACTGAATTCTTATCTAGGTTTCCTGAGTCACCTTCCATTTGATTGGAATCCTCAACATTTGTTATCTGGCGAAGGGGATTACAGTTACTGGAGCCCTCAACCCCCTTTTTTTCTAGAAAGCTCAAGACAGAACAGATGAGACTGTTAACGGGTCAGGCACTCCTCCCTAATGGAAGGTTTTTTTTGGACGTCCGTTTTTTATATATCATGACTGAGCAGAACGGGAAAAGGTAAAAGTAAAAAAAAAAAAGTTATGAATTATCTTCCTCGATACAGTAAGACCTGTTACTTTTATCACCGTTGTCACCCAGAGTGAAAGGGAATTATAAGGTGCTCTGTGTAACTGGTCTTTTTTTTTCAATTTCGTGTTTCGGTACTGTCATTTACAGGATGGGTATTATCCAATGCATCCCAGGAAATGATAGGAGGGGCTCTTACTTTTGTGTTATTTATTTGATTATTTTGATTGATAGTTATCTCCGCACTAGGGTTTATAATGAATAATGAAAGGGCTATCAGGAGATGATGTTTGCATGTGTGTGCGCTTTTTTTATATGTATGAATTCGTATATGATTCCAAAGAATCCCAAGCAATAGAGTTTTCTAAATTCTATAAGATCATGTTGGAGAGAGAGAGAGAGAGAGAGAGAGAGAGAGAGAGAGAGAGAGAGAGAGAGAGAGAGAGAGAGAGCTTTAATCACGTATGAATTTGCTGAGGTTTGTCTTTTGAAAACCTTGCTTAACACTCCCGTGTACTGAGAGAAACCTTTTGGGAAAGATTAATTCCATAACGTTTTAGTCGATGTTCTGTTGTTTTTCTTTATGTATTCACATAGTTATGCACTTGCAGCAGCAAAATGAGAAGGGTCAGAACATTCCTCAGTTTGTACTTTGTAGTTTACCCTTTAAAAAGCGTACATATGCGAGGGAAATTGTCATAGTACACTGGCTTATACAGGAAAATAGTGGGGGGGAGGTACAATTGATACTCCTGGTAATGAAAATCAAAATCGGAAGATCATGGGATTATTCGGCAATATATAAGGAGCAGGGAATTTCGCCGGTTTCCCTGGAACCGGAACCATTGCAGCAGGAACAGCTTGCAGTTTTTGAATCGGAGAACATCGAGATCTTCACGCATGTCCAAAATCAGGCTAGGAGACCATAGTTCAGAACCTCTCGGGGTCATGAGCATGGTGGTCCTATGCCGGAGACGATGACAAGTCTGAACCAACAGGTTTAGGCGATTTCTGTTCTAATGCTTGTCATGCTCATAGCATGTAGTAAATGTTATATGTTCAAAATAACATTTGTTTCCAGTTCATGCGAAATCTATTTTGAACGCTATTCTTCCTTTCAATTTTTGCTCTCTCTCTCTCTCTCTCTCTCTCGTCTCTCTCTCTCTCTTCTCTCTCTCTCCATCTCTCTCTCTAACTCATATCTATTATATATATATATATATATATATTATATATATATATATATTATATAGTATATATCTATATGTATGTATGTATATATACATATATAATATATATATTATATATATATATATATATATATATATATATGTGTGTGTTGTGTGTGCGTGTGTGTGTGTGTGTGTGTATAAATATAATTAATTTAATATCTGTTGATTACCTCATCTTTGCGTACCTCTTGATTTCTTTATACGTTAAGAATGACTGTTAAATTATTTGACTTTATTTACCAAGATCATCATGCAAATTTGGCATAAAAAGGCCGGATATTGTAGTACATTTCATAAATTATTGCGACCTGATTTAATACTGTAATCTCTTCTTTTAGTATTCTCAAAGCATTTGCCGTTTGGGAATTTCCGTCTCAATGTCACGTACTTGACACTGAATGTCAAACTTGTCTTCATTTTCGGTTAATAGTATATTTTCTTTTAAACTCAAAAAGATTATTTCTGCGAGGAAAGACAACGATAAAGGTTTGGCCATTTCCAGCAAGGGCAACACGCTATCTTTTTGAAGCGAATACAGTATATTGTTATTTAGAAGTTAAATATTTTATGAAACGCAGAGGATTTCAGTAGTTCCATGGATGCTATGAACAGCAGACAAATACGATTAATTTTCAAGTCTACGTGCAGTACCTGTAGGACTGCGTAACTGGCTTTTGTGACAGACCGATGAAGAGAAAGTAACAAATAGGTGGTCTGTCGAGAATAATGACAAAAATTGTGACTTACTGAGAACAGGAAGGCAGGCACCCTCTGGCTTTGGTCAGATAGAAACATATGTACGTTTTTTCTGTAGTTAGCTCTCAAAAAAATTTTCTTTTTCACAGCATTGTCACTAAGCAGATTATGGCAATCTTTATTTCCTTAACATATCATGATACCTATAAAATTTTTAGTGTAGTTTGATCCGAAATGTGCTCTTCATATCTGTGAAACGCGTCTCCATATGGCTATTCATAAGGAAGTGGCTCAGGTTGCTTTCAGCAAGAGACCATCAAGCGGCTATGATCGTGATGTTGATAGGGTGTAAAAGTCTGTAGCTTGGATGTGAGAAAGGCTGGCTGTATTGTGTGGTGGCCTGGTCCTTTGTTTAAGCTTTCGCTGCTGAAATTGTGTGGATCAGAACCAGTGAAGTATATCTGCTATTAACAAGAATCGTTTGGGATTCATACAGACATGTTGATGAGAATCTGAACCTTTTATTTCTGATCGCATAGTTCTTTTCTATTAGGACGAAACTAGATTTGTTGCCAACCATCATAGAGGGTGCTGAAGGTTACCCTAGGAGATTATGAGGCTACCTGTTTCGATTTTCACTGGCTTCGTTGCAATTGCTTGGGAGCTTAATGTTGTGAGAGATAAAGTTTCGATGGTAAATGATGAAAACATCACAACCTTTTGCCATGGTATTTGTTATGAAGAGATTATACTTTTTTCCCGAATAATTTTGGCGTCTCAAGTATTTGATGATCCTTTTGATTACAATAATCTCAAAATAGAATTTATTTTCTTGTATCTCCTTGTCGTCGGATAATGGCCATTGCAGTTATGCGGCCGGATAACCTATAATCATTATTTATCTTCTCGCCAGATACGGGCCTTTTATTCTTTGGGTTAGGCAGATGAAGATATTCCCACTTAGATAAAGTGTACTAGGTCCATCAGTAGCGACTCGTAGCTTCAAATGATCTTGCTTGAACAAGAAATAGAAAATATGCTTTTACATTAGTAGGAGTATTTGTCAGTGGTGATAATGAATAGTTTGTCTCACTGTGTGAATAGCGCCATAGTAATTTTACTAATTCTGTCATCACAGTGTTATGTGAATAGACTTTTCTTAAAATCCTTTCTTATTTTCTTTTAATGGAGGTTTGCCCGGCTGGACTTTGTGTTTACATTTGACGTTTCGTTTTTAATTTAGATGGGTCTCTTACTTATTCTGGTATGTTTCTACAATTTGCATTCAATGCTTTTTCGGAAATTATTTATTATATTATATTGGCTTCAAGATATCGACCAGTGTTTCTTAGGCGCAGTGCTTGTCCTTTGACGCTGTGGCGATCTTGATTTTCTGTGATTAACACATATCATTTGGCTTACTTTTTCTTAAGTGCAGATGTGACACATAAATTTCAAGTCAGTTACTTGGCCTTATCGACTACTGTTACATGTTTTGTTTCTTTCTTCCTTAATTAACTGTCTTAGGAAGCGGAATGATTTGGTTGAAACACCGTATGATGTTTCCAAGTAATATCGGTAACATATATTCTATCCTTATTTCCTGGATCTTTCCCAACTATGTTGTTCCCACAAGTGGACAAAGAAGAGAGATAATTTGATATAAAAACGATAACTTTTCCCCCTGGAAGGATAGTTGGGATTTTTAATGCACGAGGCTCTTTCCTTTCCTTTTATGAATCGGTATCAAGTGAAGTATCATGCGATGAGGTTGTAAGTTATGTGAATGGATGAGAGCAGCCGCGCCCTTCTGCAGTCTTCTTGACCCTGGCTAATTCCTGACCCTCGCGTTGACCTGGCGTGGTGGGGAGGTCAGCGCGGGTGAGTCGGATCTGACCCCTTTGCAAGTTGCGGTGAGCGTTGGGCTCTTTGAGTAGCTGACCTCGTTAAACCAGACCTATTTTCGCAGTTTTTATTCTCATGGCGCTTGCTTTATTCGGTCGTCTTTATTTTATTCTCATTTTGCCAGTTATGTAAGTATTGTAGGTGTATTCTGAACTTTTTCGAAAGTAGTTTACTTTTGATGGTAGATTTAATTTTGGAACTTTTTAATACGAAATATTCTTCCAAGCAAACTGTTTTATATTTCTTCAGTTATTATTTAATAATATATTATAGGGGAAAACGTGCAACGTGCAGTAAAACGGCTTTGCCCACGGAACAGTGTGTGTGTGTGTTTTTTTTTTTTTTTTTTTTTTTTTTTTTTTTTTTTTTTTTCTCGTAAAAACCTACAGTCTTGCCGGGAGTCGGTCATCGTCAGTTTTCCTTGGGGATGATGGTGTTCACGCGATATTCAGATCACCCGTCGATGTTGGTTTATATCTCGTATTGTTTGATGTCACGATTCTTCCCTGTCTCTCCTCTTCCCCCGAAATCTTTCGCACGAGGGAGAAAGATGATGATGGTGGTGATGATCCTCTGTCAGTTTCTCTCTGCAACTTTTGCGCAAAAAGGGAGTGAGGCTTTTTATGTACAAAGGCGAACACAAAAGTCAAACCTGTCTGTCTGTCCGTCGCCCTTGTGCTGTTGTTGTATTATCATGTTTCTCTTTTCTATGTAGAACTTGTGTAGCATTATAGCAGGTTATGATTTATACTACGTGTTTTTTTATGAGTAAGGTATTCAGATAAAGATAAGTCAATCATTTCAGGTTCTTGAATGAAATATGAAGGTATCTCGATATTACAAAATTGCCTGACGTTTAGTTACATGTTGAAGATTGATGCAGTGAACATTAGAAAACTGAGAGGGACGGACCTTTGTTTTTTTCTGTCGGCTTCAGGTTTCTTTCATACCGCCTGATGTAACTGTCGTTAAAATTGCCTCCCATCTCAAGTTTTGTTGTATAAACAATGCTTGAATATTCTTGGCTTTTGTGAAGGTATTTGCTTAGTAAGCGAGTTCACAAGGAAGTCTGTACCGCACGATCTTTTCTCCGCTGTGTTTTGCTCAGCAAGATGTTTATTATACTGATAGTGTACGTATCTTTCTCTTTCTCCCGTTACACGATCGCACACAAGCACTATCAGTCTATCTATCTATCTATCTATCTATCTATCTATTCTATCTATCTATCTATCTATCTATATATATACTATATATATATATATATATATATATATATATATATATATATATATATGTGTGTGTGTGTGTGTGTGTGTGTGTAATATTAATATGAGTTTGGATGTATCTGGCATTTATATTCATACTTGCAATTATTTATCATAGGGATGTTTTAGAGGCCACAATCCTTATAACTTCCTTGGAATATTCTTCCTTCTGGTTTTTTTACTTGTAGCCTTTCATTTTTGAAGAGGGTGGCCATTTAAGATTAAACCAGCACCCTCTAGCTTTCTACGCCTCTAAACATGCTACTTCCCTTGACTTTCTATGTTAATTTTTTAGTGTTCTGTAAAAGAAAACTATTGAGATGGCCATGTCTGTCCGTCCGCCTTTTTTATGTCCGTCCTCGGATCTTAAAAACTACTGTGGCTAGAGGGCTGCAAATTGCTATGGTGATTATCCACCCTCCAATCATCAAACATACCGAAGTGCAGCCCTCTAGCCTCCATAGTTTTAATTTTATTTAATGTTAAAGTTAGCCATAATCGTATGTGTGACAACGCTATAGGGCAGGCCACCACAGGGCCGTGGCTGAAAGCTCCATAGGCTCGTACAGCATTATATGCTATATGGAAAACTCGATTGCGCCGAAGAAAGTTTGGCGCATTGTTACTTGTTTTATAATGTTCTTTTGTTGTCATAATGTTCCCTGATTCCATGAATTATATATATACCTTTTTCAAAATAAATCCTTTCCTGACCTCGGTCAATTTAGAGAATCTTTACAACTTAATTTGTTCTTTGTTTTAGTTTAGTTTTGTATTAAGTGGATGATGTTACAATATCCTGTAACAAAGCCAGACGTTTACCCCCCGTCCCATCTCTCTCTCTCTCTCTCTCTCTCTCTCTCTCTCTCTCTCTCTCTCTCTTTAGGGAACGAAATAAACTGTGTATGAAAGTAAGGTCATTACAAGACAGGAATTACCACTTCGCAAATTTTCCTTTTTTTTATATAACGTTTCCTTTGTGTGCAAAAAGGCATTTACTAGCTCATTAACCGACAAATTGTTGACAGTCATTACACTAAACAAGAGAAGTTCTGCTAAATCGCTATTTTGAAAGATGAGCAACGTTTCGGAGTCATACCCGCACGCAAAGAAGGAGAGAGAGACGGGATTTGAAAACTGCTGTTATCAAAGTTTCGTGCTGTTTTGAATATTTTTGTAGCTCTTTCTTTCGAGGTTAGGAGGAAGTCATGCTTTAAGGTCTCTGTGAATGTATGAGCTTGGATAATATATATTTGATGAAATACGTAGATATCTTCATTTGGTGAACTAGGAAGAACTAGGTTGAATTGAAGAGACGTTATCATGGAGACATATTAACGTTGACCTGATGTGTTTCAAAATTTAATGATCTCGAAACGGGACCTTATCGTAAGTTTCATCGAATTCTGTTGCTCGATACGTTTGAGATATCTGGCAATGAGCAAAAAAGGTAATTAATTTTGAACGACGGCATAAATGCTTCGTGCCCGGTTGATTAACATTTGCTGATTGTGTTTTCTGTACAGTGCGCTTGCTTTCCTCTTTGTTTTCACAAAGTACAGCAGCTAAACAGGGCGTGGATGTGTTTTTAAGAATTATATTGTCAATAATTATTATTTTTATTATGGTTTGTAAGTCTGATTTTTCTTGCCTTTAAGTATCGTCTCACACTTCATCCGTATTTTTCGTGATTATAATTTATGTACGACTCTTAAGATAAGTATTTTTTGTTGCATAAACACACGCACACACTGTTGTGTGATATTCCAAGTCGCAAGAAGGTAAATGTAAGTGAAGTGATGGATTGCATTGTTTTCTGATGTTTGGTCATGTGGGAAGATTGGATCATGTTCGGTTAATGAATACAGCGTACAATTCAAAAGTACTGGAAGGAGGAGGAATGCAATATTTGGTAACTTTGTAGATGGTGTAAAAGAGGCATTGGAGAGGATGGCCAACAATATACAGGAATCATGGTGGAGGAAAATGGTGCAATACTCTTCATGATTCATGTGTGTAAGCGACTGATGTGTATTTGTGTATGCATGTCTATATTTGCTTTGGTAATTCTAGGCAATAACTCTGCACGGACTGGAAGGAACGGTCCCGCTAGGGATTGGGGCGTCCAATGTATTTCGCCGTGTTTAGTACTAGCCCCTGGGGATTGATTACAGTCGACCCCCCAAAAAAAACGGTAAATTCATAATAAGCGACCCAAATACTATAGGAAACTAATTTCTAAAGAAATACCCGACGCGGAGTTATTACCTAGCTTTACATTTGTATTTTTCGTCCACTGCTCCACGGGACCTGCCTTTGCTAGAAGAAAAAACGATGAAAAGTTTCGTACAAAACAAATTTCACACCGCCCTCTACGATATATGCCGTTAAAATCTCGCAGCATCTGAGCGACACCGAGGGGAGAAAATAATCACACTTATGATCCGAAGGTAACATATTCATCTTTGGTAAAAAAGAAAACCGGTTTGTCTATTAGCCCGCACGCACTTGTCGTTATTGCAGTGGACGCGTCATCGATTACAAATGGCAGACCGGGAGGGTTGCTGAAAGCAACAATACACCGGTTCTGAATCGGAGGAGCCTTTTGTTGTGGACGCTGAACGCATTTGCTGGTCCTCACGCGTCCGCACAACGGATGCCAGAACGCTGGGAAGTCGGCGACTTTCACGGGTTCTCACACACACACACACACCACACACACACACACACACACACACACACATGCAAGGCCTCTACAAACAGACAAACACGTGTTGAGGTTACATAATAGAATTTTTATTATGTGTATAATATATATATATATGTATATATATATATATTATATATATATATATATATATATATATATATATATATATATGTGTGTGTGTGTGTGTGTGTGTGTGTGTGTGTGAAAATTTAATCTCGAATCAACTCGTGACTTTGTATGCAGTGACCTATCCTGTTTTGCTTTCACGAGAGAGCCGAGGTACTATATGGAGTGTTATCACTGTATCTAAAACCGTAATGCATGGGTTCGAATCATGGCTGGGACAGATGCAAGTTATTCCTAAAAAGTAAAATGAATTTGATATTCAGGGATATTTGTGAGATGAATGGTGATATATATATATATATATATATATATATATATATATAATGTTTATATTATTATATATAACATATATATTTATTAAATATATAATAGAGAGAGAGAGAGAGAGGTCTTTAGTTTTATATATATATATATATATACTATGGCATCACTTCCACTGATTCTTCCTAGTACAGGGTTTTGTGTTGTGAACATGAATACTTGAATCCTCCATCAGGTTTTACGTGGAAAGGTAAGTAAACATTTAACCAAGACGAGTACTTGCCATCTACTCTCCTGTTTGAAATAATCATCCCTGCTTTTATCGTTTTTCTTGCTCATTATATCATTAGAATGTCTCTCACTCACTCTCTCCCCCATTTCATTCTTTCTTGCCTTTTGTGAATTATTTCCGCCTTCTTTTATTATTGTAGTCTCTCCTTCCCCACTGTCCATTTCACCTTTAACCTTTTGTTGTCTATATTTTATTTCTTTTGCATTTTTACATTCTTTGCGTGACTTTTTTAATAGTAAAGTTGGTCTTGCATCTTCTTTTCACAGATTTTACCCATAATCCTTTCTCTATTGTACAGAAAAATTCCTTTTATATATTTGTATTTTATATTAATTTTCTCCACTTCTTGCTGTCCTTTCATTTTGCGTGTGTGTGTGTATTTTTGTTTTTTACTGTTGCCATCTTTCGAATATTTCTCCTTTCCTTTCCTATGTTTTGAAAAATTTTCTTGCTTATTTCTCTCTTTCTTGTTTATATAACATTGAGATGCGTTCGTTCCATAAAAAAAAAATAGATCATTAACCACTTTGTCGTACTTCCCCCATTACTAGCTTTTTCCATATCCCATCCCCCCTCCCTTTTTATTTTATTTTGTTTAATACCGGTCTTAGTGTATGTTTAACCCTCCCCCATTATGAGCCCTTTCCTTTCACCTCCGTTTCCTTCCCTTCTCCTTAATTAAACTTTCTTTCCCTCTCTATTTTGAAACCCTTCCCCTTGAGCAGCGAGAATATTGTCCCATTTTGACTTCTTCTTCTCCTCCTCCTCCTCCTCCTCCTCACGTTTCCTTAGCCAGAGCTCCTTTGTTAACCTTTCTTTCCTTCCTTGTTCTCTCACCATCGCACCCTCCTCCCCCCCATTGATTGGACTGCAAATTAGTGTCCATCTTCTCCCCATCTTTTTTACCCGGTTGGAAAGACCTCATAAACTCCACTAATTGGTTCCAAAGTTTAGAAGAGTTAATTCTTAAGAACACCCTTTCTGTCTCCCCGACTGACTAATAGTTTTCCTTGGCACTATGAAACGCCCTCCTTCCTCCTCGCCCTTTCTCCTCCCCAGCCTCCCCCCCCCTCCCCCTTCTTTTCCCCTCACACAGGGTCAAAGAAAATCTAGATGTGCGGATGAACTTTGGAGGGTTAAAAAAATCTAGGCATATCCACGAACAAACAAGTAAAATCAATGAATTTGCAAGTATTAAATTCTCATTCGAGAGGCTTAAGGAACTTTTGAAAATGATCAAGTAGTTAGAGAGCTAGACGAAGAGTAAAGTCGAAGAACATGGAAGTATTGTTATTCATAGAGATTCCTCTATCTAAAGTAGGAAAATTATGAAAAAATATCAACCATAGATAAATAAGTGTCCTAAGAATATAAAGATGTTCTGCACTTTCCTTTGATACTTGAAAAAATAGTGGCGTTTACAATATGATAAAATAAATAGAGTGCTGCTCCGACATACATAAAGTACTCATACATAAAGTTTCGCAGTAGGATGTTATTGGCTGAATAGACGTGATGGTATATCCAATTTTGTCGACATTTATTAAAAAATATACATTTAAAAAAATGTCATTAGTGCAGAGATAGAATTGGTAAGGCTAATGAACCCCGCTTTTTTTAAACATAACCATTGAAGGTTCCCTTGATACACTCAATAGTTTTTTCTCTGCTTTTTCCTCTTGTAACATCCTGATTATACATCTGCCTGACTGAACCATCACAAAAATGATCACCTCTGTTATTACTTTCAAGTTGCTTCTCATATATTGTGCAAATAGTTAATCTCAACGGCCTATTTCATTTGTACTCAGCTTCCATTCCTCGATTATGTAAATGAGAATTAGTGTATCAGTTTCTTCTTACATTTCCACCTTGGCTTCCATAGACATACCAATCTTCCTAATCTTTTGCTTACATCTTGTTGCCTTTCTTACTTCGCTGATTTCTTATCTTCTCAACTTACACTAATCTCTTTTCCTCTTGTGTCATTTCTCTGTCTCTCTTGTATCCTCAGCCTTCAACAACTTCTAGAATTTCCACTCCATCAACGAAGGACGGCATTCACTCCAAACGCTACGTAATGCATATAATGTAACAAACACGTACATAAGTAATGTATGCATACGTGCATACGTTTGCATGCACTTTCTATATGTGATTAAATTAAGGAAATAACATATATGTTCATTTTGTGTGTGTGTCTGAGAGAGATACTGAAATACAATGATTTGAAGTCTTTTTGTATTTTATTTTTTTAACGAGCGTCCTCAAACTCCGAACAAAAGAATAAGCCCAGCAGTTAAATCCGACAACTTTTCCTCTTAATCTTCGAGAGACTATGAAGAACAATTGGGTCACCGGCACGTGTCTTTCCTTTTTTCGAAATGACTTTTCTCCCTGAGCCTTTTGTTTTGATGTAATTAGATGGTGCGTTTCTTAAACGGTGGGACATTTGAACTGTCGAGATCCTTAATTACTCAAGTGTTTTGTGAACTGTAGAAGTTGAAGCGTTTTATTTTATTGTTCTATTATGGGAAGGAATCGCTGCTCTTTTATTATGGGGTGAGTGAGAAATTTGTGGATGATTTTTGCTCAACTGAAAGTTGATATTCACGTTTTCTTGTTTTTGAAAATAAGTAAATTACTTTTTTTAAAAACTGTCATTATGAAATAATTTATTTTTCTTTCAAGTTTAAAGGTTATTCATAGTTCAAAAGCCTGTCAAGTAAGTTGTTGCATTACATTTCGTTTGATTTGTAACATCCTTCGCAAAGATAAAAATAGAAATGAATTTTACCTTACATCAAGGTCGCCCAAATGACTAATATTGTGTACTAAACTATCAGTGTATATCTGTAAATTTGAATCGATCTTTTATGTGATATTCTTTAGCATTTAATATATATCATTCATAAGGTATTCATAGTACAGGCGACTTCTTCGGCTTCTTTCACAAATTATTAAAAAATATTGTCAAATAAAATCTGATTTTCAGTTAGCAGGATTTTTATAGTACCTATGCATACCCCTTTTTCTCTTTTCATTGAAAGATAACTTTTTCAGTAAAGCTATTTATTTTCGTTATCTTACATATTAATAATGTTACCAACGTGAAGACTATTATATGATTAGTATTCATTCCTAAGTTTCACCCAGTTGTCATCTGAAAGACTGCCTTCTTTCAGAGAACTAATTGTTTTAACATTAAATTCCGATACAATCACTTGTTAATTAAAAAGCACTTCAATTAAAAGTAGTCTTGTAATGATCATGGACGGTTGATGCTGTTGTGAACGGAAAGATGAACTTCACTGTAAAGTATTCATTTAATCAACGGGTCGTCGTCGAAACAACGGTCTTCCGTGAAATGTATTTATTGAAGGAAACCGGGAGACTATCTTGAACCAAACGTATTCATTTAATCAACTTAATCAGTTTGAAAACGCTGTAAGTTGAAAGACGAACGCCAATTAAAAATTCTCTACTCGTTTTCCCACCATAGCGAGGCTGTTTAGTGCTGTTATTAACGGTAAGACGATTTTCGACCGAGACTATTCAATTTTAGCAACATTCCACATCATTTGGTGTTGCGATGAATTAAAGCGAAGGCAATGGAGCGGACGTTAAAAGCCTCATTCAGGGGTTGTCTTACTTGGCTCCTGATGTCAAGGATGTTACGGGTCATTAACTCCCTCCGCCAACGAGGTTCTTCTCTTGCTGTAAATATTGTCGACACTTGCTGCTTTCAGGTTGTCGCCGATTGTCTCCTTTTTAACTGATTTTTTTCCCTTTTTTTTTTAAAGTTATTTTAACATTCGCTAAATCCGTCCTGGTGTCTGGTTATTTTTTGTTAGATCTCTCTCTCTCTCTCTCTCTCTCTCTCTCTCTCTCTCTCTCTCTCTCTCTCTCTCTCTCTCTCTCTCTCTCTCTCTCTAATGTATTTTTGGTATTTAGGCATAATACTGGAGATTAAACCAGAAGGAACTATTGTTTTTCTCTCTCCCTCATTATGTAATATCCTCTCAGGATTATTTAACACAAAATAATATTTCATAATGATCGAAAATTACGAATATCTATTTACTCTCTCTCTCTCTCTCTCTCTCTCTCTCTCTCTCTCTCTCTCTCTCTCTGAATAAAAACTTAAGGGTATTTTTTCTAGATTGGGCAAATATAAGTATCCATTTTTATTGATCTGTCTACTTATCTGCTTTTGATTAACAATGATTTTCTTACGTTTTATACAGAGCTGGGCGACAATAAAATAAAAACCTGAGTATGAACAAGGAGGGAATCTGATTCCCGACAGCCTCTCTCATAACGAAGTACTTACGAACCGTATGAGCAGTTTAGCAAACACTCCCATTTAGTCTTGCTTTCTATTGCTGCACAAACACGGGCACCCGTAAACGTAGCAGGTTAATGGCCCTGGTAGCCAGTCACAGATTTTATGTGGCGCTTGACGCGTTCTGATGCGAACCACACTCTTTCAATGACCGAAACCGACAAGCCTGGCCATAACATACACAGCTCCGGCATGAACCTGTATGCAATTTAATATAAACAAGGAACTCTAGCACGTTTAAGACGCTGTCACGTACTCATGTACACTCGGTATAGACATGCAGAGCATGCTTAAGGATCTTTGTTCCCTGTTACATCACTGGGTCGTGTTTGTCAACCTTAAGAGGTGTGGGGAAAGTTTTTGTTGTCTTCAGGTATAGAAATCTTGTGCTCTCAGTTGTTTATTTTCGCTAATGAACGGCAGTGATTCATTTGCTGTTCATTATATTCCACCTGATAGGATTACTGTTCTCATATCTTCTCGTCGCTCCTCCTCGTTCGTTGTGCCATAAGACGGCAGTGATCCGTTTTCTCTTTTATTTTATTAACAAAAGATGATTCTTCTGACAATATTGCCGATATATTATGACAAATATACCAACCTTTACTGAGTAGGATGGGGTTCTAGAATCTAACGTATATGATGGGATACATGCACATCAATCAATTTGACAGAACTATCTATGAGATTCAGTTGTGTAAATGGCATGTGCATCCCGTAGAATTTAGCAATGCCGTTGTTTCTTATACTAGTTATTCTTGAGCACAAGAATTATGATGCAATAGAAGTGCCTGTTGAGAGAGAGAGAGAAAGAGAGAGAGAAGCACTGTGGAAGACAACCGTGCAGAAGAGCATAGCGGAAAAGGTTTGTGAGTGCTGTGGGGGGGGGGGGGGGGGTGTTAGTCTGGTGTCCTCTACCAGAACCCTCATTCCCATCTTCGGGAGGAAAGTATCGAAAGCCGTGACTGTTGTGGCAAGCCCTTCGTGAGCTATTTCCCACAGGTTATATGCCGAGGGAGGATCGTTTCCAGTGGAGAGCAAGCAAACGGCTTTAAAGGCATTGCATCATATTTTTAATTGCAAGCTATCGTGGAAATGTAACGTGTTCAGTTGTTGTGGATATAAGATTACTTTTAATTTATTGTTTTTGCTAACTTTAGAGTGAATCTTCTTCCACTTGATTTTGTCTTGGGAAGAAATGTCTACTTGTGTTTTTGCCTTTTTAAAACTACTGAATATTTTTTTATTTGTTCGGTATATATATATATATAAATATTAATATTAATATATAATAGATATATATAATATATATATATTAGTGCAAACCGTCATAGTGTATGTATGTATGTATATGAATATTTATATACAGGCATACTTTGTGCAAACTCTGAATGGTCAGCGTTGCCTGGGTGAACGGTACTATGATCAATAGCTCGGATTTTATTTTTACGTGAAGTCTTATTCGTTTTAAGAAAAGAACATTTAATTTTTTAATGAAAATTTATTCTTCATGTGAGCAATGAAATGGTTTCCTTATACATCTATAACAGGCCGGTTATCTCAAACTCTTAGCTACAGAGATATGGTTATATTTAGTATATATTACGTCAATGACCATTACTAAATCATGTGTATTAGATACGCATTGAAGATTGACAGGCGATGAACAATTGTATTTCTTTGAAATGAGTTTTTAATATGATATTTCATCTTATAATTTTATGATCTGTTGAGACCAACGAATTGTCTAGTCTTGGTATCGTTACAAATGTCGATTCACCTGTAGATTATAGGGGGTCATCTCTACAGAAAAAAGAAGTGTCTGTCACATTCCATATTTAAGTTATGAAGTCTACGGTCTTGGTTTTCCCGATATCATGAATTTTCAGTTCTGAGTTTACATGCATTAAATTGAAATTTTGCCTGTAAGGCAACGACCTTGCAAATTGTAATGTATAAAACCAAATTTCTGGTGAATTATCGCAAATGTGGACCAGTTTGCAACTGTTAGTTGCTGTCATATGGGAGATAGACTCATAGAGTATCACATTTATATATATATATATATATATATATATATATATATATATATATATATATATATATATATAAAGATGTAATGGTGAATAAAAAGTTCTGAGATCGTTATATGGTTAAAGCAAAACTCGAGATTGATTGAAGTTCTAGTCGGAGAGGAAGGGGTAAAACTGCGGCTGAATATTTCATTAAGAAAACTGAGTTTGATGCATATTAAATAAATGAAAAATAGTTTAGGATATAAGAGGATGTAGAACATGATGAATAGGAAAACACTAATACGAGATAGGATTACAAAGTGTGATCGAGTAGCTGACCTGGTTTGTGCGGGGTATTTCTGGATGAAGGAAAGGTTCCAAAGGAAAGTGGAAGAGGAGTAATTGTTTCTTTGTACAAAGATAAATGTGATAGAGGAGACTGAAGATAAATAGGGCAGTTGACAAAGATTGATAAGATCAGGCGGGAGATGGATTTATACCTCGAAAGTCTTTTTTATAAACAGTAATGCGAGAATTTTGAGACTTATGGGAAAAAGCTGGATGTGGCATATATAAACCTAGAAAAATCTTGTGAAAGAATCAATAGAGAGGTTATATGGTGAGAGCTTTGGTTTTATAATATAGACTATAGAGGGTAAGTTGAATAGAGCATTTAAAAATGTGTATGATGAAGACGAAGCATAATGGCTTGCTAAATCTCCATGGAGGGCATGAGAGAGGACGTTACAGGAAGGTGTAAAGTTATGGGATAAACAAATGTGTCGTGAATGGAATATGGAAAGTCTTGCGTTTGCAGATGATTCAAAACTGATCGCTGATAGCGAAGAGACACTTGAGAAACTAACGCGAGAGTCTGAAGATGGCAAAAGTGAATGTGAGCAAGAGTAAGGTTATGAGTGCAAATGGAAACTAGGAAGATGAAGCAGTGAATGTTAATAGTGATGACAGAAGAATAGAAGTGGTTTGATTTATACGTACCCATTTCAGGAGTGAATAACGTATGCTGATCAGATGAGAGAAGAGACAAGTCGCAGAATAAGGGAAACAAGAAAGGTAACAGGGAGTGTGCAAAGATTGGGAAGAGGCTTTGAGGGTCCAGGTAAGGTGGAATCGTACAAGTACAAGGGTGGGAAAAAAGAAAAGAAGAGTGAAGGTGTCAAGGTGAATTGTTCATCTAATATGTGTGATGTTAAATTAATTAAACTTTCAATAACTGTCTCTTCCGTGGTTTTCTTAACTATGACATTTTTGTCGTCACTTTGCCTTATATTTTCAGGTGTAAACGGTTTCCTTCACCTTCATCAGTCTCATCAGTTCAATTTTCGGTACCAGATATAAACATTTCTCATCATCTTTGGCTTTCCCCAAAATTTTCCTCTTTCAAATAGTAGTCCAGTTTTTCATTGTAACATTTCTCTTATTTCACATTCTGACTCTCCACAGCTTATTAAATCCGTTTCGTTTCACTTTTTTATGAATTGACTACTCACTCAAGTACTCAATATGCCTCACCTCACCTTTGTGGCTCCCTTTCACGATCACAGTTTTGATGCACTGTCACACTGCCACATTTTCTGGCTTCTTTTTTGCGTCTTGTTGCCAAAATTTACTTAAGCCAGTACTATTTGCAAAAGTGAAGACGCTCGTGGTCATCACCATGTTGTGAAAGATCAGCACTTAGTTTTAACTTTTACCTGTTTCGAAAGTAATTCATTCACTACCTTGTCTAGACAAACATAAGCTATATTTTTTACTTGATATGGAGCAGTTCCAACTTCCATATGCACCATTTATCTTCATCATTTCCACCCTAGTAATCGTTTTGTTATCTGGTTACTTGAGAACCACATATAAAGTAAGCACAATCCATGATTACAGTTAGTGCACCATCCTTGTTCATCGCACTTTGTAAATCAACAACCATGTTATATGTCTTTTCAAGTTGTCTTGTGCTGCTGCGGCTGCTTCACTTTCCTCTAACACGTTTTGCTTTTAGCACTACGCTGCTATTCCTTTCATTAAGCCATTTTATTCCTCAGTCAGATTCATGAAATTCACATATTAGTCCAGCCAACACTTGGTACTTTTCTACTCCTTAACATTTGTACCACCTTTCATACTTTCAAGTCAGCACCAAAGCCAGTCTCAGATCTGCATTAGTCTTATATATATATATATATATATATATATATATATATATATTATATATATATATATATATATATATTGTTAACCAACTAATCATGTTGTTTGAAGTCAGCTTTCAACTAGGCTATTAGGTGTGGTCATTGTTTGCATTGTTTCTTGTATTCATCTACGTCCGTATCCATTACACCTTGGATCAGCACTTTGAGATTTTTTTTTTATGTATTTCTTTATGAAACCTCTATTTCATTATTCCACCACACACTTGTTCATTCTTCCCTCACATGCGTTTACATCCATTTAAAGTTTATAACCTAAGGAGAATACTTACCCTGATTTCATCAGAACTCATCTATATAGCATCTTGAATTATGTCACATTCTGCAACAGGTTTTCTTATCATTTATTCTAACTTTTATGTCACGGTATTCTTACTTATCTATGACAGATATTACTTATCATAACAATATTCATTTTGGAGCTCTCGGGAAAAGATTCTTTTTCCACGTTAGTTTTAGAAAATAATTAAATCCCTCCAATCTTCTTCCTTTTCCCGCTTTTTTTGTCTTTCAACTTGAACTTAACTGTATTAACATACAAACTCTTCAACTTTTCTTGTCCTTTCTCTCCCACGTATACATTGAACATTATTTTTAAACGAAACCTAATGACTGTTTCATAACATTTATAAGAAGATATCTCCATTCTCATAAACTCATGGCATTTCTTGAAAACTTCATTCTCATCATTTACACACACACACACACACACACACACACACACACACACACACACACACACACACACCTTTCATGCTTACTAGAATCTTCAGGGAAGACGCTCAGAACTATCAGTCTGTAATACTTGGGATTATGCTGTAGCCGTTTCCCAGAATTTTATAGAAAAAGATCCGAAATTATGCAGTATTTATATATATATATATATATATATATATATATATATATATATATATATATATGCGTGTGTGTGTTGCAATGTATAAATTTCGGGATTTGTTTCTATTAATTTTTTTCTGTGTGTATGCATATATATATATATATATATATATATATATATATATATATATATATATATATAGATATATATATATATTATTATATGTGTGTGTGTGTTTCTTTTTCTTAGTGATTCTTGCGTAATCGTTCGAGATAGCTAAGAACATAGAAAACTTCATTCAGTATAGCGAAGTCATATACCGTATTGTAAGAAAGCTGTAAATGAACTGGTGAGAAAATAATTCAGTGCAGGAGTCCAAAGCTCATTCTAAAGTCTGCCCTGCAGATGGCAGCATCAGCAGCGGCCAAATTACTGGTCTTAAATACAGGTCACGTTTCGTTGCCGAATGGCTGTTTACTCTGTTCTATTTGACCGTAAATCTCCAGTGCAATAGCCGTAAATACGAGTTTATTTGGAGAGAGCTTTTTGTTTGAATTATGTTGGCTTTTTTATGTATTGCTAAAGGCCCTCATTTGAACTGCAATTGAATTTTAGTTAATCATAATTGCTCCGTTTTATACCGGAATGCCAAAGGATTTTTCATTTCTTCATTTGCCAGAGCATATGTATGGTTGATTACAGACTTTTGCTAGTTGTCGATGGAATCTTCTCAGCATATTTTGCACAAGTAATCTCCTGTGCATACCTTTTGGCGGTAGTTAAAGCATGACTTAATAAACCATGATGATTAATGTCTATTTCCCATAGTAAGGGCGTTTTCCAAAAGAGAGGTTTGCTGCCCATAGTCACAATTCAAATACTTAATCATGGATGAACCAGGTTTGTAAAAAAGTCCAAAAAAACACTCTTCATACACCTGCGTGGAATGGTCATCGGTAACGCGTTGAACCCTTATTAAATACCTTTACATTTCTCACCCTTCATTTCCTCTGACGCTTCATACACTGTAATACGCTAATGATTTATGTTGCTAACTTCACCCATTTTTGTTTCAATTGAATTCAGTACCTAAACTTCCTTGCCGTAGAAAAGATTACATCTGTTTTCATGTACAGTGAACTCAGTGTGTGTGTAGTTGCTGCGGTTTGCAATTCTCACCCCACAAGTTTACCACTTCGTGAACAACGATTCCTTTGTTTTGTGCTTGGGTGCTTCCAGTATTTTTTGTAGGTATAATATTAGATCCAAGAGACTTTATTTCAATTGGCAGTAATTTTATGTATGTACGGTGCTGTACAGTTATTATTATAAAAATATTAATAACGATAGGATTAGCCATGTGTATATTTTGGGGTAACTGAATGTGATTAACGAAACTGACATGCTATTTCCCTTTTCATTGTGGTGGACATTGGGCCTTGTCGTATTTTGGTGTTTTTGCTTAGTTTGTGAATGCTTGCAGCAGACTGAGAATTTTGGTGTTGATGTGAAACTCAAATACTTCCTCTTCTTTCATCCTACTATTATCCTTATTATTTACTCCCAGGTCACAAAAAGTGTTAGTGATTGAACAACTCATATTCTGTCCCATATATCCTCATCACCCTCTACATTTCCTCTCTATGGATTCTATCAAAAATAAACAAATGCTACATAAGCACTATCAAAACACCCTTATCCATGTTTAGATTCCAATTTTTTTTCCTTAATCTATCCTTTTGCCATTTGTATTACATTTTCAATCAAAATCCTGCGATGCACCTTTGCAGGTGTACAAAGTATTGTGCATCTCATAATTCTTACCATAGATTCAATCACCTTCAACATTTTGTAGTGTATTCCTCTCTCCCATTCCTTAAGAACCTTTCCAGCATTCAGATATTCCTGCCACACCCTGGTCATCCACTCACTCACATTAACACTACCATACTGCCTTCTCATTTGTAATCATGTCAGCTCTGACCTTTATTCATCCTCTTACCTGCCCTCCGTATCTCGTCAGCAGTCACTTCCGCAAGCTTCTAAAGTTTCCCTAACCTTTAATATTGTTGCAGTATTCACCTCTTACCTTATTTCATCTTCTGCTTCAAGATATCTTCATATTTCATACTCCATTGATCCAGGACAACATTGTCTTCAAGGTAGCATGTCTCCTTTTACGACTAGTTCATTAACCCACCTCTCTGTATTTCTTCGTACGCACGTACATAGCTCCTTGACTTTGTAATCTATTCTTTCTTTTAGGTTTTAGGATGTAAAATCATCTGTATACTCTGTGTAAGTATACTATATATCACTCTAGTACTTAGATCCCGTTGTTCCAGATCCCAGGTTTGGTTCCAGAACACTTACGTGCGTTTAGTCCCAATGTTCCTTTGCAGAACTGAATAGTAGCTAGTGTACCTGACAGTGGTGAGTGTAAAGCAGATTTGAGAAGTACATCTGAAAACCTTTTGAAGTCACCCCTTTCAAGGCGGCGAAAGCAAGTATACACACACACATGCAAATATATACATACATATATATGTGTGTGTGTGTGTGTGTGCGCGCGTGCGTGTGTGTTAATGTATATATTTATGTGTGTGTGTGTGCGTTAGCACAATAATGATGTCTTAAGTATTTAACTGAACAGAAAGCACGTGTGTCTAGGATATCTCAACCCCGTAACAAGCAAAACTGGGAGATTTGCCTCGTCAGGTGGATAAAGTTGAGTAATAAAATTCAATTTATTCCCGTTTACAACAGTTACACGCGGAGAGTTTCGCAGCAATAACCTCCAAAAGGAGGAGTATTGTTTCTGAGGATTTTTCTTTTCAAAAGTTTCTATATATATTTATACATACATGCATGCATGCCGTGGCCACCCACACGCAAAACCGCACACGAATTGTCCCGCGACTCTGCCATGACTGCTTGCATCCCTGCACTTGGTCGAGAGGGATTGCGGTCTCACGTAAAAGCGGCGTGTGTGTGTATATATGGAGAGGTACATTTTCGACTTTTATTTTCTCCTAACTCGCAGTTTAAAGGCACATAATGGTGCATTGTTGCCTAATGACGGTTTCCAAAAGTGCCGGATATCTTCTGCTTGGCCGGTTTTTCTGGGACCCGCAATTCGTGACGCTAGGTTTTTTTAACTGTCATTATTTCGTTTATTTTGGTCATTGTGGCTGTTCTTTCCCCCTGCCTCTTTTTATTGTTTGTTTGTGTAATCACAGGGTCATCACTTGTTGGTTGACAAAATTCATGTATTTATTTCTGAGTGGTTAAGTGACACTTGTGTTTTGGAATGAAATTACCGACTTTTACGTGAATGCCTTTCCTTTCAGAAACACACTATTCTCTCTTTCTCTTGATTTTAGAATTCACTTAGTTTTTATAATTTGAGAAGATAAAATCTTTTAATGAATAAGTCATAAATATGTTTTATATCAAACAAAATAAATATTTGTTTTGAGCTCGAACTACAGGTTATGTTTATTGTGAGACTCCCAATTTTCCCTGGAATTATTTTTCGTATTTCCATTTCATTATCAAATACTTTTCTTAACAGTCAGCAGTCTGTTGCTATGGCGTGATTTTATACTTTTTTTTTTGATAGGTGCCGGAGACAGCAATGAGTTAAGGAACGGCATTCGTACACTACCTCCTTCAAAATGGGAAAGCCATAAGTTTCAGAGCATAATTATATATATATATATATATATATATACTATCTATATATATATATATATATATATATATATATATAGAACTGGTTTATGTAAAGAATTCTGAATTCTGAGTTGGTTTTCTTGCCTCTCGTCCAAGAATGATCAGCGGTATAGGAACAGTATTTACGCACGGTTTCCCAATTGTTGGGTTCTTGATGTATTGCTCTTGTTGGGTACAACAGATGGAGACGTCGGTTGTTATTACGTAGCACGTTTCTAGAAAGAATATTCATCCGTGTTATATAGTACTTCTGAGTAAAGTGTCTCTCTCTCTCTCTCTCTCTCTCTCTCTCTCTCTCTCTCTCTCTCTCTCTCTCTCAAACACGCACAAACCTAAATCGTAGAGGATTTAACTTTGGTATTCTTTAGTGAATAATGGATACCGGAACACCGATAAGATTAATGATGCTATAGTCCGACAGATCTAACTGATAGATTGTTTACTTCCTTGAGAAAAAACCCTGTTGACCAGTTCTCTCTTAACCTTTAAATCTTCCCCTTCTTAAGTCCTCAGCTATCTCCAACGAGGGAATTATTTGGGACAGTAGCTAATGAAACTGACCATATAAATCCTAATCCGTAACTCGATCCCTATTTTATTTGTTATTACTTGTGAGACTATTTATTTTTATATTTGTTATGACTTATACCCTTATATTTTTTCTATTATACTACATATTTTATATGATGTGTTTTTCATTAAAAGTAATAAAATCGGCAATTGCCATTCAGTATGTATGTCTTATGACATTTTCTTATATCTTGCCAGTAGATTACTTCTATTTATTCTTTTTTATTATTTGAATTTTCCGTCTACCATACTATTCATTTCCTAAACAAGTTTGCAATATTTTGGATTTCATTGCTCTTCATTTTAGGTTTCCCCCTCATCTAATTCATCAAGTTATGATTTACTTAAATTTCATTTCCTTTTCACTCACGGTCTAATGCGTGTAACAATTTTTACTTTTTATAAGGTTGTTGCACATAAACTCACCATTGGGAGAAAAAAAATTATTTACAATAATTATCGCAAGAATTGTAATAATATGATCCTTTACAAAATGTACATTACGAAGAATCTTCGTCGTCAGATGATCTTACTTTAATAACTGCTACCTTTGCAGCATCGCCTGTTTGCAAGGTTTTCCGTAATGCTTAACTGCATTTGCCCCGTTTCACAGCGTGCTTTCTGTAGGAATAAATTAATTTTCCTACTGACTATTGTTAAAGCAAGAAGTCATTCTTTTGGCGCTAGAGTTCTCAGCTAGACCGGGCTAGACCGGGCTTATCCAAAGGGTAGCTTAAGAGATAATTCCTTTAAACTTCATGGTTTAATAGGCTTGGCCCACCGACCTATCGCCTGTCAAAGGTAACAGAAAAGTGGGCAACGTTTTTTTAAAAACAGATGTCACGTTTATAAATGCGATTTTCATCATTTTTATTTACAAAAAAATAAAATTATAATCACAATATGTGAACGCTTAAGGTCCAGCAAAACATGCTAAAAACTTTAAAACTGCTGATTTATTGATTCTGTGTTATAAAGTAAGGTATTTAAAACTGGATACTGGTAAATGTGGCAACAGGGTTTTTACCCAAAGACGA
Source organism: Macrobrachium nipponense (assembly GCF_015104395.2). NCBI lineage: Eukaryota > Metazoa > Arthropoda > Malacostraca > Decapoda > Palaemonidae > Macrobrachium > Macrobrachium nipponense. The sequence goes on from NC_061095.1 coordinate 7,156,394, forward strand.
AAACAATCTATCAGTTTAAATCTGTCGAACTATAGTTTTCTACATTTTAAGTTCTCTCATGGCTCCATAGCATCGTGCCTTGAGGAAATGTGACGTCTATATAATATAATCAGATATCATTTTGATCGTCTCATCAAATCAACTTGAACTTACTTAGACACCAGTAGCGTTGAATAGACTATATATTACCCAATGCGAAAGTGAAATGTGTATTAGATTTAATAGAAAAAACTGATCCAATTTTCTTAATACAATGTAACAAGATGATATAATACTTATGATTACTAAATAGATATCTAAGTTTCTTGCAGTTTTAAATTTTGTTAAAAGTGACGCATTTAAGCTAAGAAAAATTAGGAAAATATCCAGAAAAATATTGTTTTCTTTTTAAATGTTTTTGTTTCATTTATATAATTATAATTGATAAATCTGAGCAATTTGTCATGTAGTCGAATTTAAGAAATGAAGTCACATTTTGTTGAAAATCCGGTTTCCATATTCTTTGGATCATGCGGGAAATATATAAAAGGCGAAGGAAATAATTAAGGCATTAATAACTATTTAATGAAAATAAATTTATTATTTAACTGGTTTTCAGCATCTCGGAATTCTGAGATGACTACATATGTAATGCGAGGCGTTTAATCCTTGTTCCCAGTCATAATGGAGAAAATGCAATATTAAATATTAATGAGGACCGAAGACCGAAAGCTTTTGTTCACGTATTGTCTTTCCTACTATGGCATAACACGACCGGGCTGTTGGCTGTTGAAAAAATCATTAAAATCGGTAAGTGCTATAAAGGCTTGTGCCAGGGAAACGTCTCTTCCCATTAGGCCTTGATAGTCCTCTCTATTGTTGAAGTTCGTGTCTTAACCAGTTCCCTCTGAAAGCGTGAGCTTCGATCATAACATATCCAGGTACGTTATTCCAGGTCACAGAACTTGGAAGCTCCGTGGAGCTGTATGTTATTCCAAGCAATTAAACGTTGCGAGGCGGCAGGGACTGGGTAACGGAATTCATTTAGGTAAGGTTTTGAAATGGGTTAGGTGATCAGTGGATGAGTTACGGTTAGGAGAATCTTCCAAGGAGGCTGGAAATTTGGTCGAGGAGGTGTTATAAGCGGGCGAAAGTTGTTTTGAAAGCCTACTTTGGGAATCATGAAACGGAACAAAAGAAAATACGATGATCTTTTATGCCAGTTGTGGCTTTGGATAAAAGAACTGTTAAAAAAAATTCAATGAATAAGGCTTTGGATGAATTAAGAAAGAATGCAGTCGTATGAATACAGAGCAATGTAATTTAATTAACAGTTATTTCGGGGTTCTGATTTGTTTTTATGACAATGTAAGTTTGTTGATGAAGGTCTTAGGAATTTTATATGTGAAATGTAAGAGTTATTATTACGAGATCTTAGGAATTGTATTTGTAGAAGTAAAGTTTCAACGATGGTGTTATACTACTTTACTAAATTCAGTCAGAAGTAATGGGTACGTTTCATCCACGTGGTTGTTTGTTACCTGGAGAACATTAACTGAGGGCACGTCCATGCATCAGTGACACATGTCACAAACGCGCGATGGTAATTTATCACACACCTCACAAACAGCATGAATACAAGTTCACGACTCATTGGCAGCCTCACTATTAGTGGTTCATATACGCTCCAGTTATGGTTGTTCGCTTGTTTTCAACCTGTTGATTATCATGCGATCTGTAGCTACATGTGTTTATGACATGTTTACTGATGTGTGGGCGCACTCCAAGTACTATGTTCAGTTAAATAAGAGAAAACGCTTGAACTTTGGCCGAATGGGTAGTGTTCCTCCTTGGTACTCTTAAGCTCTCCAGGACGAATTGCCGAAAGAAAACCACGTTATTTCCAGCGTCCGTAATTCTGTAATCTAAGTGATTATTTCTTTTCAGCATCTGCAAAGGCAAAAAAATATCCGTGATAAAGGACAAACAAACGAGGATCTATCCATACTAATGCTCTCTGTATTCTATAATCTAGCGTTGGTTGTTACCAAGATCCACACCCAGGCTCTGTCCATCTTCGGAGTGGTTTGGATTACTTCCTCGAGCGTGGGAATATTTCTCTTCTACGGACGAACCACTTCATGACTGGGCTGATTCTTTTTAATCATATCAAAAAGAATCGGCCCAGTCATGAAGTGGTATTTCCGTAGCAGAAAAATATTCCCACGTTCGAGGAAGTAATCCAATTCACTACGCTTTCTTTAAAAAAAAAAAAAAAAAAAAAAAAAAAAAGAAAAAAAAAAAAAAATCCTGTGCATTGGATATTGACTTTTGATTTTTTTTCCTTATGTGGGAATGGTTTACCCCGCCACCCACCTTTCAATTTGTTTCACTCTTCTTCGCACATCACTCACCAATAGCCGCCTCAATGTGCGTGTTTCTGAACCTTCTATGGTAAAATAAATAAATAAATAAATAAAATAAAGTAAAAATAAAAAATAAAAAAGTCGATGATTGCTCTTCATTTCTTATTCATACCTGTGATTGTGCTACAGATTGAAATACACAAACTGTTAGTTATGACTGTCTGATGATTATAAATTGTCATAATAAAGAGCAAGCTGGCTTTTTGATTGGATCCTTATGTGTGTATATATATATATGTATATATATATATATATATATATATATATATATTATCTATATATATATATGAATACTTATCACATCACCGTGATTCATATAAATCATTCGAGCTACAAATGTCCTTTAATATCTAATTCGCTCTACCTCGGAATTGATATATTTTCATATATGTACCGGAGGGGAATTTTTAGTTGATAATAATTTCGTCCCGTGGTTCGATCCCATGGGTGGACGAAATTATTATCAACTAAAAATTCCCCTTCGGTACATATATGAAAATATATCAATTCCGAGGTAGAGCGAATTAGATATTAAAGGACATTTGTAGCTCGAATGATATATATAATATATATATATATATATATATATATATATATATATGATGAGAGAGAGAGAGAGAGAGAGAGAGAGAGAGAGAGAGAGAGAGAGAGAGAGAGAGAAGAGAGAGAGAGAGACTGTTCTTTCAACGTTGAAGTCTTTGAAATGGAAGGCGAAAGTCTTTTTCCCATGTAGGTATGCCCTGCCTTACTTGTTATTTGAGTGTGTGTAAAAGCCCTATAGCCACTCACGCCACTCTGCCATCCATCTCCCCTTGCCCAATCTCACAGTTCCGAATTCTTGCGCGTTTAGCACGATCTATTACTTTCGGGAGATCGGTTATTTTATGCAGATGTAAATTATGATGGGCGTTACGTGGGGAATAGGAATATGGATGGGTCGAAATACAGCAAAAGACAAGAATGGAAGGAGGAAGATATGCTTTCCTGGAAGATGATGTTTTATTGTATATATATATATATATATATATATATATATATATATATATATATATATATAATATATATATGCGTGTGTGTGTGTGTCTGTGTTTTACTAGTTCATTTCGGAACGTCATGATATCCACATTTTACATGAGTGCTTAGGCCATCTAGACTATTGATTGGGCAATGATGTATCATTGTTATTATTATTAGTAGCAGTATTGGGACGAGTATTAAATAAAGTTTATATTTCTTCACATGACCGTGAATATGTATTATCTTTGTTTGAGGTTACTCTCTGGGTCACTGTGCTCAAATTCTTCCATCTTCTATCCATGTTGTTGAAACTTCTATAGGGGATATGTCACTCCAAGAGGTATACCACGCGAGGTATTGAATGTGATTTACATTTATTTGCATTTCCATTCTGTGGGCTACAATACACAACCACTTTTCATCTTCACGGTTGTCTTGAAATATTAGTGATCCTTGCCTGTTATTTGAGCTTATTTATATGTATTATTGTTATCAAATGTGTGGCATGGGCTTTCATTTATCACTGTATCGAAAGTTCCTTCTTAATAGGATAGCTGCATCATTCGACTTAGTTTTTTTTTTTATCGAGTCTTCTAAGTTTTAAGTTTAATTATCTTCTCTTATACGTTAATATTTGCTAATAATTAGCTAATTTGCTAATGTCCATTGGCCAATTATTGTCCAATAATGAGCAGGGAAAAGAATTATACGTGATAATAGTAAGACACAATTTGAAATTAATTCGAATGGTGCAGCCATCGTATTTAACAGGACATGTTCAAGAAAGGTTCTGCTTCTTTCTTATATCGAAAGGCATTATTATAACTGTTCGATTGTCTTCATTAAGGTACTGTTTTAGGTTTTATCTCTCTCTCTCTCTCTCTCTCTCTCTCTCTCTCTCTCTCTCTCTCTCTGTGTGTGTGTGTGTCTCTCTCTCTCTGACTTTGATGAAACGTAATGGGTAGGTATGTCGCAGATTAGTGATTACACTTTCCAGATATTATGAATATTTACTAAGTTTTCATGGTCAGAGGTTGATTGAAATGACCAAAGACGATAGTTTAATTAAAAGTCAACATT
>NC_061095.1:7165895-7183395 GCF_015104395.2 Macrobrachium nipponense
AAGAAGTATGCTCTAAAATACATGGCACGCTAGTTTATATATCTTTTAAAATTTTAGACCTCGGTATAATATTTTTCGATTCCTGGACTTAATCTGACTCCCGAGGACTTACGGATATTCTACTGCTGTTATGCAGTTGATTCGAAAATTTACCGTTTGGTTTCGTCATTTGTTGTCAAATATGCATATATTAAATAATGTGTTGTAATTTATTTCATTCAGTTAGCTTACGTATGATCGGGATTCAGTTTTGTGAAAGATTGTTGTTCTAGTTTATTTATTTTCTGCTTGTTCTATAATAATAATAATAATAATAATAATGATATAATAATAATAATAATAATAATAATAATAATAATAATAATAATAATAATAATAATAATGATAAGAAACAAATTCACAGTTATGCAATTATACGTATATTACATAACTGTGGACTTATTTCTCCATTTTAAGACCTATGTCACTCTGAGTATTTTTTTAATAATAATAATAATAATAATGATAATAATAATAATAATAATAATAATAATAATAACAATTATAAAAAAAAATTATAGAAAAATTAGTCTGACACCGAATTATATGAAAGATCACCACTAACACCACATTAATATATATATATATATATATAGATATATATATATATATATATATATATATATATATATATCGTAATCGTACTGAACGATCTTGACTGGTAACCTTTAGCCATTCCAAAGTTCATCCCACATCCATTATTATTACGCATAAACTGAAAAGTTGGAATTATAATGAGGCAAATTCTGAAATTTTCCATCTTTTGGTCGCTAAACATCGTTTTTTTTTTCCTATTTGCTTCCGGAGTGGAGGTTATATTTTTGGGTCTTTCGTTACTCCTTAGGTTAGCAGAGTGACGCAAAAAGTTGTCTCAATTTTTGGGAAAAATTTTACCCGGAGGTGGGGGTCGTGACTTGCAACAAATGATTAAATTCTGGGAGAAATTGAATTGTCATTTATGGTGGGAGAGGGGAAACTCTCTCTCTCTCTCTCTCTCTCTCTCTCTCTCTCCTCTCTCTCTCTCTCTCCTTTACAGCAATCTGAAAACGGCTTCGGTTTACGTAGGTCGGCAGTCTTCGAATACATGTTTGATTGTTTTCATCACAAGTACTTACTGTTTATACTTGTATAAGGAGCACAAGTACTGTTCATATTTGTATGTGTAGCACAAGTACTGTTTATACTTGTATAAATGGCACAAGTACTGTTTATACTTGTTTAAGTAGCACAAAGGCTGTTTATATTCGTCTGTGTAGCACAAGTACTATTTATATTTGTATAAGTACCACAAGTATGTTTATATCGTAAGTAGCAGCATTTAGTTTGATGTATTCGTATTTGGCCGAAGACAATTTTACTGTCCCGAAGTGCGGTAATGATTGATTCAGGGATACACAATTAGACAGTGGTAAGATTAAAGCTCTCGGTAATTCATTTGAAAAACATCGATTTTACCGAATATTCTCTTTCTGTCTGAAAGTCATTTTTTTTGCGTCTGGGTCCGAAAATAGTTAGGCAGCATGACAATTAATCAAGGAGATGAGATATTTTAGCACTTGAAACGAACGGCGTATTGAATGCAGACTTTTCCTTGAGATTGGGGACCTTTGTTATACCAAATTAATATTTCTTGAACGGGAGAGAGAGCCACCTGCCGGCTGAATTTGTGATTAAAGCCGCAGTGGTTAGGTATAACAGAAGACTTATCGTGCGCTTGTGTTTGGTATTTGCGTGGGAAAAAGTCGTTTAGAGAAGAGAGCTGAAGTGAGGGAAATACGTTTTAAATGTGCGACGTAGCGAGAGAGAGAGAGAGAGAGAGAGAGAGAGAGAGAGAGAGAGAGAGAGAGAGAGAGAGAGAGAGAGAGAGTGAGTGGGATGAAACTCCCACGTATTAATTAAGCAATCACGTACTAATACCTACGAGATCAGTATCTTCAAGAAGAAAGATGAGAGAGAGAGAGAGAGAGAGAGAGAGAGAGAGAGAGAGAGAGAGAGAGAGAGAGAGAGAGAGAGATGAAATCCTTACGTATTAATTAAGCAATCACCCACCAATACCTAGGAGATCAATAGCTTCAGAGAAGAAAGATGAGAGAGAGAGAGAGAGAGAGATGAATATGTATAAGTATTTATTTTAGGAGGACTAACCCAATGCCTTTAAGTAACCCACGTCCGAGGAAAACCAGAGGATGAAGGATGAAGGCGGTTTAAGTCAAGTGCCATAGAGAGAGAGAGAGAGAGAGAGAGAGAGAGAGAGAGAGAGAGAGAGAGTTGGCAATTCACAAATTATAGCAATTATTTGGGTGACCTGTTTTTATTTTCATCGAGATGAAGATGAAAATCTAAGTAGAACTGAAATATGTTATAGTTCCGGAATGTAATTTTTGAGAAAGAAATAAAAATCATAGTAAGGATTGCTGAATCGAATAATTTTTTAACACTATGTATTCATGCAGGGCTAAATGTTCATTCATTCACATTATACAGGTATCCTATATCGTAACGTTTTGTAAGTGTAGACAAGAAAATAGTGCAGTAAGATGTATAACATTAAAATTTTAAGCGAATTTGACCGAGAATTATGAACAATATTTTTTCCTATGTAAACTGCTTGCTTGCTTCTCTCTCTCTCTCTCTCTCTCTCTCTCTCTCTCTCTCTCTCTCTCTCTCTCTCTCCACGTCAGTAGCGTAAATTTTACTTCTTATGCCATTGTACTTCGTTTACTTGAGGAAGGAATTTCTTAAATATACCCTTGATAGCTATCTGTTGTAATAAAAAAGGTATATGCCATTTTTACATTATTTTTCTTTAAGCGTGCTTACATCGTACATACATACACATATATATGTGTGTGTGTACGTATGTATACAAACACATAATATTATGTATATATGTGTATGTGTATGAATGTGTCTGTCGTCGTTTGTGTGCGATTGTGCTTATGAAATATACAACACACACATGCATAGATATATATATATATAGATATATATATATATATATATATATATATATATATATATCCTATATATATATATATATATATGCATGTGTGTGTTGTATATTTCATAAGCACAATCGCACACAAAGACAGACAGACAACACATTCATACACATACACATATATACATATATATGTGTGTATACATACGTACACACACACATATATATGTGTATGTATGTACGATGTAAGCACGCTTAAAGAAAAATAATGTAAAAATGGCATATACCTTTATATATATATATATATATATATATATATATATATATATAGTAGTAGGGGGCGTTAAATTTTACTTCTTATGCCATTGACTTCGTTTACTTGAGGAAGGAATTTCTTAAATATACCCTTGATAGCTATCTGTTGTAATAAAAAAGGTATTTGTGTATGTGTATGAATGTGTCTGTCTGTCTGTCTTTGTGTGCGATTGTGCTTATGAAATATACACACACATGCATACATAATATAATATATTATATATATTATATATATATATATATATATGCATGTGTGTGTTGTATATTTCATAAGCACAATCGCACACAAAGACAGACAGACAGACACATTCATACACATACACAAATACCTTTTTTATTACAACAGATAGCTATCAAGGGTATATTTAAGAAATTCCTTCCTCAAGTAAACGAAGTACAATGGCATAAGAAGTAAAATTTACGTACTATACTTAATATATATATATATATATATATATATATTATATATATATATATATATATATATATAATATCTATATTCCATCAGTTAAGAGGCCCAGTGACAGGATATCAAGCCAAAGCCAAAATAAATAACATCATTTAGCCTTGATTGAAATATAATGGAAATGCAGTGTGATAGAATAATTGGAGAGAGAAGCGGATGTAAGACTGCGATACAGGTAGTTGATACTCGACATTGAAAAGGTGCACTGTGTGGTTAGTTGGATTCCTCCCCCGGGGGCCAACTTCAGTTAGTGCCTGTCAGAGACGTCGCATTATCAATATTCCACTGGGGACGTTATCGTGCTACTTGGCCCAATCTATTCCTCTGTTATTGAATGGAACGAGGAGCCAGAAAAGATGAAAGGGGATTTCCTCGTCGAATGGGAGGATCGCAGTTTTCTTTTCTATCAGTTTTTTTTTTTCTTTAATAGGATTACACGGTGATTTTTTCGTCGAAGATTCGCCCGGGAATTTCATTTTGATGGGTGGCTTTTTCATGGATTTCGTAGCCCTTTATTGCTCTTAATCTGTTTGGAGTATTTTTTTTTAGTATGTTTAGAGTTATGGACCGGATTTTTTAAAATTCAAAGTAGATTGTTTTTTTTTTTATATATATATAAGTTTGTTGGCAGTTTTGAAGGGTGCTTAGGCATTTGTTTTTTTTTTTTTTTTTTTTATCAGTTCTATAGAAGCGCGCGCACACGACACACACACACACACACACACACACGAATTGGTCTTGTACCGAGTAAAAGTTTAAGTTTAAGACGTCCTATTTTGAAAATGGCAATGAAATTAACGCAACGGCAGATCGTGAATGGCAATGGTAGATAAGACCAGGAAAGGTTAGAAAGCATAAGATACTGATCAACATCGTGTAGGTTAGCAAGTTCATGTTGTTTTTTAACACAAACAAATTCTCACTTATAGAGAAAATTTTTCAAGCTCAGAATGATGACTTTACTTCCTGCGAATAGAAACACAATCAGTGGAAAAAATAATTTGCCAAAATCGCAGGTGGTTTTGTTTTAGTTTTGGCAAGAGTAGTGTGACAGTGAATGAACAAATTTGAGAAGCTCCAGATTCTGTTGACTTTCATTACTGTTGGCGCTATTCCGCAGAGGTTTGCTGCAGAGTTAACGTAACTCTTCCTATTTTGCATGGTATGGTCGTTAACCTTACGCTCAGCTCTCCTTCATCCGAGCTTGGGACTGGCGTGAATGTCTAATCTCTTATGGCAGAGTTAAATTTGAGAATCTCAGTTTCATAAATGCACTCATAGAGAATGGAATTATGTTACATGGCTCGTCTGTCATAGCACAAGGGAAAAAAATGGAATTCGATAAAAAATAATTTCACTGTTTGGTTTGTATTATACTTGATGGTTATGTTGTGGAAAGAATTTTTATTTTGTTTTATTCCTGTTTAATCTAAAAATTATAAGATTATAATCATTATTATGTTTCTAAACCTGAGAGAACGAAATTATGCGAACACAATTCGAGGTTGGGGAAATCATTTGGATGTGGATAGAGTTTCCCAGTGTTGACCATAAATTTACATTTTTGGAGTTTGCACTGATAGTGTGACATTCCCTTTAATTTTCCTTGATAAGGTTAGTCACCGCTTGAACTATCTGAGTTAACTGCAAGTTAACTGAAATTACAGAGAAAGTTTTACGTGATAAAGAGCTGGTATGTACTTTCTCTATAAAGCCCCCCCCAAAAAAAAAAACAAATATATATATATATATATATAGTATTAATAATATATATATATATATATTTTTTATAAATATACATATATGTGTGTGTGTATATATATATATGCGTGTATGTGTGGGTGTGTGTATGTGTTAGGCATATTATTGTAGCACTGATATTACCCCAAATTCCCAAATTCGGTAGGTAAGAATTAATTCATCGTGGTGTCTATGTATACTAGCACCACCTTCAATTAGAGTAGAGGTTCGCTTCTACCTGCACTCAGTTTGTACTGATATTATTAATTTTCTTGTTTGTAGTTTACCAAATACTCTGTTTCATATTGATGATATTAATTTTTTAATTTATATGTTACCAAATATTCTGTTTGAATTCATTTATCTAATTTTTGTGTTTTCTTTTAGGTAAGAAGCATCTGTTCATAGTAACATCAGCGAAAAAAAGGTAAAGTAATTTTAGACATTATTTTCTTTCAACAGGGGGTCTACGCCAGGCATTTAAATTATTTAGTATTCGTTATATTCTGACTCCTTTCTTGAATTGTGATATATTTTCTGTATTTTAATCCAATCGAAATATTACCTATAACCCATCTACTCCATTTACATTAACGGACGCTTATTTTAAGATTTAAACAAGACTTTAATAAGCTAAGCTTTTTTATGCAAACTGTTCAATTTATTACATTAAGAAAATGTTCCCGAACTGTAACGTCAAGATGGGTAACTGACAACGCTTTGCGAAAATGTTGCTTGATGATATAAAGTTTCTAAATATGATTTTTCAAAATGTTTTTAAATATGTATCGTCTTCGTCTTCTTTTTTCATCTTCTGGACATTGTTTTAATGACTGCCTTCAGTGAATTTTTGGATGTCATGCAAGAAAAAAAGTTATCGAATCAAAACTGGTTTACTTCGCTTAAATTGAAGCGCAGTCGCTCACTTTTAAAATAAATATTCATTCGTTGAATGCCCCTAAAGAATTGATAAAAATGTTTTATTTATGATTTTAGTTTTGACGTACTTGATTAATTCAGTCTACGATAAAAATCATAATCTCTGTTTTATGAATTCATGTGGTCTGAGGAGTTTGCAGCCAACTTTTTGCTTTTTAATCAAAGAATAAACCGTTTACAGATGACTCTCTCCTTTTACCATTGTTATTTGTTATTTTCTTTTTTTATGATTAATTTCTGTAAGATCCTTTTGGCATTTTGAATCGTAAAGGAATTGATCAATCAACATATTATCATTTTGCCCTATTTACCTGTATGTTTTGTTATTTTCTGACTGTTTCAAATTTATTTCCGTGGGAAAATTCTTATTCAGAAAAGTGTGTCCCATGGGCTCCTTTTGAATCGGAGAATCGAGTTGCTGCACCTTCTCGTGTGTGGTTAAACCTGCTGGTTTTGTTTATTATTGTTTTTTTTTAAAGATTGCTTCCGTGCAGGAAACAAATTTTGTTCTTTTACTTTATTGCTTTGATGGTTTATCCCAGACAAGAAATTTATTGCTTTGACGGTTTATCCTAGGCAAGAAATTAGTAAATAAGAAGACATGATTATATGCATAAGTTTTCCAGGGGCTGAGGTGGAAATGGTCTTTTCTTAACTGTTTCTACAAGGTTTATGATTTAACTTTAGCGTAATTCATTAAGGCTTTCTCAGTAAGATTTAAAAAAATTTATTTATTTAACAACTAATTCGCATTCGTACACATTCAGTTTTAGCTTTCTGGAAAGAAAACTATTGTGCCGGCTTTGTCTACCGTCCGCACTTTTTTCTGTCCGCCCACAGATCTTAAAAACTACTGAGGTAAGAGGGCTGCAAATTGCTTTGTTGATCATCCACCCTCTGATCATCAAACATAACAAATTGACGCTCTCTTGCATCAGTAGTTTTTTTTTTTTTTTTTTTTTTTTAAGTTTGAAGTCATCCATAATCAAGCGTCTGGTATCGATATAGGCTAGGCCACCACCGTACCGTGGTTAAAGTTTCAGGGGTCGCGGCTCATATAGCATTATACCGAGACCACCGAAAGATAAATCTACATAGTTGCAGTGACCTTGATTATAAGATTGTTCCGAGGAAACTTCGGCGCATTTATTTATTACTTACTTTCCATTGCGGGTGATTTGGTGAACGAGATATTGTTAGTGCAATATCTCTCTCTCTCTGGGATCCTTGATGTTTAACCGAATTTAGTGAAATTAAAATTAGTTGTATTTTATTCTGATGAAGACTTAATCTTAGTTCAGTAATTCGTCGATATTCACAAGATTGTCTGTTTAAGCCGTTTCCGTATAAAATTTTACATGTAAGGTGAAGATAAAATAAGATACATCCATTTAGATGTTTTGTGCACCTTGTTCCAAATTCATTTTGAACTCTTGACGTTTGGATTTCAGTAGATGTAAGTGATTATTTCCGACTTGTAAATGCTCATAAATATTGATGGTGATATTGACGAATTGCTCATGCATGCAGAACCCCATGCAGTACTCGTTCACTCGTGGTAGTGTTAGCGTTATGTATCTTTCTCGCCAGGCAGTATCATTAAGGAGGCTTTAGCACTAGAGGAACGTGAGAGAAAGGAATGATGACTGATTATCTGAAAATATCCTCATGTGAAGGTGAATTCCTTTACGATAAGGTTAAAATTCAACGATCTACTGTTATACGTCTTCTCTTTTGGTGCGTTAGCCACAGAGAAAGCCTCCTGAATTAGACGTTTGCAAGGAAAGCTGGTATCTTCATACTTTTTGTTTTATGTTTTACTCTTCACGTAAAACACTGCACTTGTTTTTTATCACTGTCTGTTGCATATTAAAATTCCCAAGCGAATAGAATTCCCGGGAATCCTCTTCTATCGCTGTCATTCTTCATGGTCCTCTTAGGATTCGTCTCACACGTCCCAGACATGTCCAACCTTGCATCCCAAATGAAGGAGAGGGGAGAAGGAGAGCATCATGAAGACGGAGAGAGATGAGAGAGACGAGAAGAGAGAGAGAGAGAGAACCGTTGTTGCGAACTTGGTGATATTCCTCTTTTTTCCAGTGGGAAAGGTCGTTTTATTCTCTTATTTTCTTTGTTTACTTGGAATTTTTATGTTTTACGGTCTTGCCAGTTACATTGTGCCTTCGTGCTGGAGTTCATTGACGTGTTTATACTTTAGCGAATACTTTTTTTGTCTTTTGTAAAAGACAGTTATGTGGCTGCGTTGGAAGAGGACATTTTGCATGTAGGTTTGTGTATGAATATTCTTTGTTATTGTTGTTTATTTGTATAAACATTCTATATGTTGTTTTTTATTTGTTTATAATAATTGAGTTAGAAGTGAATAGAGGCATATTTAAGATTATATAAATATGCTTATTCACAAATTTAGTATTGCTGATATTATGAGTGTTTCAACTGTATAGTCATTTAGTCGATAAGTAAAAAAATAAGTTTTTCCCCTCCATTATTTAAATGTGGTATATGTTGCGTTTATGACAATTAGGCATGATAGTTAGAAAGTCTAAAATAATTAAGACAAAATTGATTTTTGCTGTTTATTTAAAAGAAAGTATATATTTTTTTCCCTTACGGTCACGTACAGAATTACTTGTGATGCCTGATTCCAAAAATTAAGTGCTTAGCAACTTACTTCAGATGTTATGACTCAGGTACGAACTCAGCGGGTCACAATGATGCAGGGGCCACTCTGTAAATGAATAAATTAAGTAACCGTTTAGCTTTGTCTGTTGTTTATAAAAAATAAAAAAATGAATAAAAATGAAAAGAAAAAGTCATTTTTCTTTTGCTCCTGGGGTCTGACGGATCTGGCATTTCTGTAATTATTCGTCGTCCTTCTAACAAACACCTGGACGAAAGGCATCTCTCACAACTGGGAATCTGTCCTGTGTCTCGCTTTCATTCCCCTTTGTCTAATAAAACAATGTGTTATTCCCCCAAAGGAGGACAGCATTGTCCTCCCACTGTTGTTAATATTCGAGATCGTAACACAATGGGCGTTCTGAATTCAAAACAACTGAGATTTATGCCATTGAAAATTTTATAATTACGTTGGATTTTTTTCACTATTTTGTTTATATTGATCAATTTTGCGACGGTTTTTTTTTCGCACCCTACTGTTTCAGTGTTGAAGGAAAAAATAGATTTTTTTGTCAGTCTTAAATTTGCAATTTATTATTCAAAGTACTGAGTTTAATTTAGTTGTGTTCATTGTTAAAAGCGATTAAACTGCTTCTAATAGATATGTATTCATTAGTCTACAGGGAATATACTATATAGACCAAGATTGAGTTTCTTTACAGTTAGTATCCCAATTTGAAAAATAAATAAGAAATTCTGTTGTAAACCTTGATCTACAAGTCAGCATACTGTTTTTAGGTCTTTTTAAAAAACTTTGAGCCCGCTTTTGCCACAAATCATAGCAGGGGCTGAAAAATATGGCAGTTCAGATTTTGGAATAAGAAAAACAATTGCTTAGAACTGTGAACGAAGGACAATTGATCAGAACTATATAAAACACTTTTTATAGTTGTAAATCTTTACTGACTAGCATTAAGAAGATGCGTGATTTATAGGGAATCACTTCGGAGAATTTCAGAGTATCAGACGTGGCAGTAATTCACAATTATTTCTGTCAGTCGTTAAGAGTCCAACTTAAAATCGTAAAAATTCATTGCATTGGTTAACAATAATGACTTTGAAACGCAAAAATCCCTAATGAGATTCTTAGGGAAATTAGTTAGTGAAAACACAACCGGCAAAACGCAAGAATGTAATTTGTTCGCCATCGACTCATGTACCAGTATAATTAATTTGCATTTTATTTGGTATTTACAGCAGTCCGAGTTAATATTACGCTCGCTCATTAAGCTGATGAGATGGAGGATTTGAGTCTCCCAGAAACCTGGGGAAATCATATCATTAATTAGAAGCGTGGAAAACTTTTGATTTATAATTTAATGGGAAATTCCTGCCAGCGGATATCTGTCCGTAGGGAACCTGCGTCATTTCTAAAATCTCATAGGGTTCCCCCAAAGGATCTGCTCCTAAATTAGAGGTGTAAATTAAAGTAAGATGAAGTTTAAGAAGTTTGGGCGCTCGGGTAGAATAACCGAAAAGGGGCAGATGAGAATTCGAAGGCAGCAGCCATTCCTAGAAGTTAATTCAAAAAGGCCTCCATTTATTTGGTAGTTGAATCACCTTCATTAATCTCGGACTTATTTATTATTCCTTTCCCTTTGCTTAAAGTCTTTCACTCATGGCCATTCTGTTCTTTGGATGCGTTTACTTTGCAAGCTAATGTTTTATCGTTTTGAATAATATTATTAAATACTAGATATATATAAATATGTCCGTGACATTGAAGTAAACCTCACCGTGCCAGAGAATGTTCCGATTATCTCAGAAGTGATTGTTCCAGAAACAGCAATATGGAGTTTCGTTGAAAATTCAGTGGGAAACCGGTCTTAGTCATCTGAGGTATGTGCATTTCTCAGAGTTTTCCCAAGACATGTTTCTGATCAATCGCTGATGCTCTTTTATGCATGGTTTAGGATACGAATATCTTTGAATGACCTAAACAATGTAAAGCTGGGAAATAAAAAATTACAATTTACTCAATACGCCATTTTTCACGAGATGCATCAAGACCGTGAGGTGATAAGATTAGATATTGATATGGAGGTGAAGCATTAAATTTGTTTGGGGGATATTTGTATTTTGTTTTTTACCGGTTTTACTTTTTTGTGACGTCGTGACTTTGAAAGTCAAATAATCAGAAGAGTATAAGGTACATTCTTATCAGCTTCTGGTCCAGTAATCATAAGAGTATAATACGGTACATACTTATCAGCTTTCATGACAATCCGATGTTAATGTGTGATAAGGAAAACAAGAAGGTATAACTGTGATACGTACAAAAATAAGAAACCTCAGTTTAGTGATGAAGTTTCATGATGGTTTTTAAGAGGAGTATGTTTGTAACTTACTAGAGAGGGATGTATGTAAGTCGGAATGTCTAGATTTTATTTCATGTTGTTGATATCGTATCTTTTCTTAGTTTTTTTTTTTTTATAAAATCTTGTTTGTTTGAGGTACAATTATGGCTTCCTTCATTTTTCAAATAAGACTTAAATAAAAAGTCTGATTAGTAAAGGCAGTTTGGTCCGTTGTTATCTTTACCTGTCTCATGGTGACTAGTTATTAATTGGTGTAATGTCTAAATATACGAGAATTTTGTGGATAAACATGATGGATAAGTTCACCTGAATTGTAGGGCTCACATAACTGTTCGTGGTTGTATAAACAATGCTTTTATGAGTGTTGGTATATATCAACTGGTATGGTTGAATATTATATATATATATATATATATATATATATATATATATATATATATAGATATAGATATATATATCTATATATATATATATATATATATATATATATATATATTATACATGTACATACTCGTGTGTATTTGCGTGTATTTTTGCTTTAGACGAAATTTCTTTATGGGGTCAATTTTGACTGACCCCATGAAGAAATTACGTCAGTATTTGATTGACGTAGTTGCTTGTGCTTCTGTTAATTAATTAGAAATTTTTATGGCTTTTAACTGGCTTCTGATGTATGTCATTTTGCAACGAAATTATGTTGAGTAATAAGTAGATAGCCAGTGACATTATATTAATAATATCCTCAGGTAAACAAACAAATACACCTGAAGTGAAAGGGTATATCGATCTGATGTGGCGCAGTGCCTTTTTATGCGGACCCCCGGACAGAATTTACATAAACGTAAAATCTATTCCATTTGGCGATTTCATACCTCGACCATCCCATTACTGGTTTCACTCAGAAACGCGGAAATCTACATCGCAATTTCATCCATTGAAAAATCCGTTACACCGTGTCATTATGGATACACCATTTTTCCCTTGCGCCGATAATCAGTCGGGGATAATATTGGTGCGCCCTGCATCCTCCTCCTCGAGAGCTGCGGACTCGAGCCTTCATCTCCTTTTAGGGCGGGAGGAGAAGACGGAGATTTCCCGGAGTCGCCTTACTCACGCATGATCGGTTCCATAGAAGACGCTGGAAGAAGAATGGAGTGGTGGCTGTAGAATCGAAGTCGCCCATCCTTCAAGTCGGTGAACGGGGAGAGGCAAAAGGAATGAATGAAGGTTTGTAGAATGGGAGAAGTAGCTGGGAGAGAGGGAAAAGGAGACAGAGAGAAATGGTAGGTAGGTAAGATGTGGAGGAGAAAGTGGAGATTGATTGAGTTCCTATGGAGTGCTCGATGTACTAAATATGTAGAGAGTTGAAGGATTAATGTTCTATTATTATTAATGTTCTATTATTGAACATAGATATGCATTTTTATGTCAGAGAATAAAATGGTCATATGCGGGCCCAGCCCCCCCCAAAAAAAATTCTCTAAGAAAAATAGAACAGCACAAAGATAAGTAAATAAATTAAGACGTCAGGGAAGTTACAACATATCCAAATGGGACCAACAGGGACATTTATCTAAACCCTATTTTTTAGCGGAGAATGATTCATACATTTGAAACAAATAGAAGAGGTAGAGTGACATCAAAAGAAATGGATCTCTCTCTCTCTCTTCTCTCTCTCTCTCTCTCTCTCTCTCTCTCCCCTGAGTAGCTCCCTCTCTCCTGAGTAGCTCCGAATGCCCCTCTCTAGAGGCCGTGTGTGTGTGTGTGTCTGTGCCCCCAGAGCTCTCATATAATGGGGGCAGCTCAGGCGCCCCACAAAGGTTAACACATAAAAGTGAAACAAAGGCGAAGCATTTTCCAGGATAAGAAACATTCACAAAAGAAATTCTGGCGGACGAGAAAATGAATAAGAAGGCAGAGAGAGAGGAAAAAAAATAAACTCGAAAAGAGAGGAAACAAGATTGTGCTTTTATGGAAAAAGATGATTTAAATGACCTGCAACAAATAGATAACGAACTTGCAAACGAGTCGGATGCTTCTCTGATCTTCAGATATAAGGCCCTCCGTTAGTCCCTTGCCTCCATGACATCATTGCTTTCCATTCGAGTTTGCCAGCCTGTCTTGTGAAATTCAGAAATTACAACTTCTAGTTTTCTGTTAAAACTGTATTGAGATGGCTTTGCCTGTCCACCCTCAGATCTTAAAAACTACCGAGGCTAGAGGGTTGCAAATTGGTATGTAGATCATCCAGCCTCCAATCATCAAACATAGCAAATTGTAGCCCTCTAGCCTCAGTAGGTTTTTTATTTTTTTATTTAAGCATTAAAGTTAGCCATGATCGTGCGTCTGGCCATGACAGAAAGTTTTATGGGCCTCGGCTTAGAGTTTCATACAGCATTATATGCTGTACTGAAAACTCGATTGCGCCGAAGGCACTTTTTCCTCTCATTTTATACTTGTTGTTAGTAATAGTGTTAATTTGTATTTTTCATTTTTATCAGCATCAATATCATTATCATTATCATTATCTGGCGTGTAGGAAGATGACGTTTTCGACGCTAGTTCCACTTTTGGAATTTGAATGACTCGCCGTTTATCGTTGGCGGATATGTCTTGCATTACTGCGCATCCCAAGGGAATATGAAGGATGGCAGATAATGCATGTACTCATCTCTAACTCATTTTAATATCCTTCTTAGAAAAATACTTCATTTTTATAGTTTCCCAGTAACGGGAATACGACACGCATCGCTGCTTACGACCATATGTGCAGTGCAAAGTCATAAATAGACTAGACTATCGCTGACGGTGGATGTAATGTCACTGTGAGTCATGGAAATGTCAGGTTATTAATGCAGTTTTGAAATATGAGCCAGCGAGTTAAATTTTCAGCCTATCCGATGTTTTGGAAATGATTGATGTGTTTGTGACGTTCCGCGAAGGCCACGCCTCGGCTATTTGGAATGTGTGTCGCGACATATATGTCTTTCTGTTCTTTCATGAATGTCTCTCTTGTATATTACGTGATATTTCAGTATTAATTGGAACCCCCTTTAAAATCTACTGAGTGTTATTGTAATATATATATATATATATATATATATATATATATATATATATATATATATATATGTGTGTGTGTGTGTGTGTGTGTGTATGTGTGTGTGTGTGTGTGTGTATTATATGTTTGTATTGGGGTTCTGCCTTTATCATATTACTGTATAATATATATGAATATATATACACATATCTAATGTTGTATGTATGTATCAATGTATGTTTGTGGGTGCGTGTGTACAGTTTCCCCAGAAAAAATATCGACTACTGCTACCCCTAACCTTTAAACCCGATTCATAGAAAAGCTCTAGTCTAGAAACCTAAGGGAGAGTGACTGATTGTTGTAGGATACTATGTAAGGCCGATTTTCATTTGGATGACGAGAAAATAAGAAATTCTAAGAATGATTTTAAATGGATTATGACGTGAGAATAGTAAGACTTTTCTTCATTTATGGCGTTTCCTATTTCATGGTCTTTATGCTAGATTTAGGTGTCAGTAATCCTTTTATCTTTCGTCGCAAAATATGTAGTTTAATTTTATGTTTTAATACAGTGGATAATGAATTTCTTTTTCAAAAGGCTATACTGATTTGTGGATGGGTGTATATTTCACTTATGTATCTGGTGCTGAAAAGTATAAGCACCTAATTAGTAGAATATTTAATTTACTATTTAATAGAATAATGAACAAGTATCCATCTGCCCCACTGCAGCAATAAGCCAGAGTACTGTGCTTCCTGCTGTGATTGAGGTTGAAAACCCTGTGGTAAAAGTCATTTTCTTCTTGAGGTACTTTCTTTGATACCGTTATTTTCAAGTCAACCTTTTGTGCATGAAGGCATCTCTCGAACACATAAAGAACAAAAGCCAGAGTAGGGGAAAAACAACAGGTTGTTGCTCTTTATGCATGAGGACAGGCGAGCCACACTTTCCTTTCCATTCTCCCTTTTTTCTCTTCGGGAAGGAGAAAGATCGTCCTATTAAAAAAAAAGAAGAAAGAAAAAAGAAAATAAAAAAAGGGCAATGGGAAAGATCAGGGCGAGTCCAACTCCCCCACTCCTAGAGTTCAGGGAGGTCTTGGGGGGGGTGTCGAGTGGGGGGTTACTGGGGAAGAAGGTACGGTAACGCAGGGCGTCACGGTTTGTTTAGAGTAGACCTTAGCCCATACAACATCCCTTGGGAACATGGCCTCTATACAAATGCTTGTAGCGCCAGCATTCCCTTTCTTTTCTCCGCCCAGCTTATTATGAGTCCGAAAACTCCATAGCTCAACCTCGGGTGGGTGTCGTCACTGGAGCCGAAATCTCCATACGTCAACCTGTAGAGGGTGTCGTCACTATGCTATACTTCTCTCATTTTATTGACCTTTCCAGCTTTAAATTGTTGGCGAGGAGGGGCAGCCGAGGATGTAACCGGAGATGTCGTTAAGGCTCATAATTGCCAGCCTTTAACATACGTCGAGACTTTTACGGCTCATAAGGCTTCGTATTATTTTCCCTCCTGTGGGTCGTATGTATCCTGGTCGATGTATAAGGAGGTTTTTATTTAGTTGTTTACAAGAATATCTCTCTATTTTAATAAGAAATTTTCTTGCTTAAATATTGCAGTGCATTTTATTATTCACAAAAGTAATAGTTATTCTTCCTTTCTTATTATGATATGACAGTTCGTCGTGGGGTGTATCATGTTAAACAATAAACGTGATAGAGAGGATTTTAATACAAGAATTAGGAAACGAGTCTCCCAATATTTCTTTTATAATGAGGTAGTTTCTTTTACATAAGAAATATTGTTTCTTTTGTATTAGTATGTACGGAATTATTATTTTAGATATTTAGAAATTAATATGCGAAAGATACCCTCACTGACGGGCAAAAAAAAAGTTTAATCTTTTATTTGGAAATCTCTCTCTCTCTCTCTCTCTCTCTCTCTCTCTCTCTCTCTCTCTCTCTCTCTCTCTCTCTCTCTCTCTCTCAAAACGTTTTTAGTTACATGTATTATTAGGTTTTTTCTTGAAGACTTTGAGTATAATTTCAAAAACGGCCATTAAGAAAGTTTGTTCAGTGACTGCAGCTACTGCATACGTGACCATATATAAGACCTTAATTGTTTTGGTTCAGTAATGCACTTATGCTTGCTGTTCCAAGATGCAACATCCTCCTTAACCCGGATAGCAGTGCTTGAACATTAATGGACAAATAAGTACATACAACTTAAGGGCTATTATGTGCGCTACTAATCCGTAAGTTTTGTTTGCCTGTAATGTTGGAATATCTTTTCCATATTCTCTACTGCGTGAAACGTTGGGGTATCAATACGTCACATCATTGAGAAATGTGTCATATCTTAGATTATCAGGATGGTATTCATGTACAGAGAACTACATCTGGATTAGACTCTCTCTCTCTCTCTCTCTCTCTCTCTCTCTCTCTCTCTCTCTCTCTCTCTCTCTCTCTCTCTTTCCTTTCCGCGATTAGTAACTTATCTGCACACGACAGTTAGTCTGCTTTTCATGTAATTGCACCATACGTTTACATAAGATGTGAGGTAGACCCTTATGCATAAATCTGGAGGAAAAGCATAATTCCACCCATCTTTTCTATTAGAGAAAACATGTAAACTTTAATAAGAATTTTACTGCGTGCTTGTTTGTCAATGTGATTGAGGCCCATGTCTTTCAATAATCATACTTTGGCGAGGAAAATGAGAGAGAGAGAGAGAGAGAGAGAGAGTTTATGTAATTGTAACTTAATATATGTTAATTATGGACGTAAAGGTTCCTTATCGGAGAAAGAAAAAGAGAGTTATTGGTTGTTTAAAATGTATATGAATGGATATGAGGCCAAGGATTGTAATAAAAACCAAACTGAGAGAGAGAGAGAGAGAGAGAGAGAGAGAGAGCCGTTCGGAAAATGTTTTTATTTTGGACGCCGTTATTGAGCAACGTGTCGTGATCATGCAGACAGAAATTAGCTACGGTATT
>NC_061095.1:7188395-7205895 GCF_015104395.2 Macrobrachium nipponense
CTCTAACTCCCCAATCTCATCACCGCTTCCTTTCTCCTCACCCCCCCCCCCCCCCCCCCCCCACAAGTCTCCCCCCGTGAGAGCTGGTGGGGTCTTAGACCTCCACCGAGGGTTTTTTTAAACGCCCCCAATTCATCCACATCAGCGAGCGGAGGAGTTCGAATGCATCAGTGAATTGCTTAGCACGGCTTCATCTGGAAGGCAACAGGGAGAGTTGTTGATGTCTTTGTTGTTCTTATTCATCTTTTTTTATTTTCGTAGTTTGTTATTCAGATTGTATGTCTTCCCCTGTCTTTCCTTTTAGTTGATGGATTGTGAAGGCTATTAGGTAATTAAAACGATTTTTTTTTTTTGCGCAGCGAGGTCGTGGTCCATTACCGTAATTTTGGTGTGATTTTTCGGAACTGTGAAGATAGGCCATCGTTATGAATCTTGGTATTTGACATCGAAGTTAATGTTGACTTTAATAATGTGTTCATCAATCGACTTTTATCATAATTAATACTACGTTGCAAATAAAGAAAAACGTTTAAAATTGACGGTCAAGGAGTTTTTGTTTACTGAATATTATACTTTTATCTGTATGCGAAGTTATCTGCTTTGAGAATTATTTTTTTACAATAGTCGTTAGGTACAGTATATATTCCAGACTACTGCTAACCTTTACTACTACCACAACTATTCGTACTACTAGAAGTAGTAGTAGTACTCAATGTGCTGCTGATGATGAGATTAGCAGTAATAATGGTGATTAATGATTGTTTATTCAATGGTTTAATGTTTAACCATAAAGATATATATATATATATATATATATATATATATATATATATTATATATATATATATATATTGAATTTTTATTACATCACCGTGATTCATATACATACATCTAGCTACAAATGTCCTTTAATATCCAATTCGCTCTACCTCGGAATTAATATATTCTCAAATATGTTAACCAAAGGGGATTTTTTTTTAGTTGATAATAATTTCGTCCTCTCATTAGTTCGAAATCAGCGCCCAGCGGACAGAGGAGCAATCAGGACTCCAGTGACATTATCGACTCTGCCACGAGAGGACGAAATTATTATCAGCTAAAATAAAATTCCCCTTCGGTTAACATATATGAAAATATATTAATTCCGAGGTAGAGCAAATTGGATATCAAAGGACATTTGTAGCTCGATGTATGTAAATATTGATGTATGTGCGTCTTTTTTCCATGCATACATACATACTTTATTCAAGTACAAAGGATATTTGAACAGTCAACCAAATTCTCGTCAATAGCACCGTCCCGAAAGAAACTAATATGTTCATAAACGTGTATGATATGTGCATGACCTTTAACTCTACTTAGTTTTCTTGAAATTTCTTTTATTTGTATTTTGATGGAACTTGCAGCCTAAACTTTAAGTTCCATGCAATTGCCCTATGTAATTGCTTTGTAATTTCATGCAGTAGGATAGACTAGAAACAGTACCCCAACTGATTAAAAGACATTAGTCGAAAGATAGGAAAGAGAAGAAACTCGAGTATAACAGGAGATCAGAAGTTGGGACATACCCATTTACCAAGACTGTAAACTTAGAGACAGATTTTTTTTTTTTTAACAAAAACTTTATAGATGTTAACGAAAAAATGGCCGAATAAGAGATCAAAGATCATCATTTAGAAGGCAGGTTTCTCCTTCATAGAAGCATCACTTGACGTTATTATAAATACACAGGTAATGAATTTATTTACTGGAAGGAGAAATGCTACTAATCTGTAAAAATTAGGTCAGAATAAGTTAAAGAATTTGGAAAGCTAGATGAAGAAAGACTATATAATCGTCTACAGTGTATCGCGCAAATCAGACTGTAAGCGTTCCTCCCTACGCTGTTTGATTTCCATCAAATGGAACGTAATTACTGAAATTGCCTTGACCACTGACTGACGATTCCGAGATGGACCCGAAAAAGAATTACTGGTCAGACTCTTGAACCTGTGATGTGGGTCATTTAGCCTTCTGTTAGGAAAACACGATTAGAATGTAAAGCATAGCTATTATGGAAAGGAAATCTACTTGTGTGTTTGCGCTAGAGAAAGTAAAATCGATTTTGTGGAATGAATAGTTTCGAGAAGTTAGTCATTGCATATGGTTTTTTGCGTTAGGAAAATACAATTAGATTGATAGACAAATGAAATATTCCCATGGTTTCGAGTTGGGATAATGGAATTTCATTTACAGAATAAATGCATTTTTGAGTAGTGAATCAGGTTACACGTTTGTCGCGAATGGAATATGGAATTACTTTGTAGGATGAGTACATTTTTGAGATAAAGCATTTTGAGAATTAAATCAGGTCATATGATATCACTTGTGGAAAATTTAATACTGTTCATATGTTTTTAAACATGACAAGAATTATCTATTTTTTCCCCCGCTGCTTTTATATCCTTGGCAACTATGGATATCTTTATTGCCTTCATTAAACGGTCATGTTACATCACCTTCTTTCGGATTTTGGGTACTTATCTTCCTAGTGGTGAGTGGGGAAGGAGATACCATTTGGCTTGTTTTAAAATGAGAACGTTCACATTTCTGGTTTATTTAAAGTCATCTTGTAAAACTAAATGCACTTATAGTCGATTTTTTTAAACCTGGCAAACTTGCACTTAACTTGCACTTAGCTGCTTGTCGCTGATTGGATGAATGTCGTGTTGTCCGAATCTCTCAGTTTTGTTTTCACTCTGTTTCAGAATTGTGATTATACGGCCATAGATTGAGATAAAAGCCAAATTATGTAATGTTGTGTAAATACCTGTTGTAATAAACTTAAGTATTAAGAAGTTACATACCAAATTATTATATAATAGTTAACAGTAATGAAACAACACCCTCCGAAGCTGTAGACTTGAAATATGTTTCAAACGCATGAGCTTTAATGTTTAAATTTCTAGCTAGATTTTTAGCGCAATCGTGCCATTGATGGTTTGGAAAAAAGCAAAACGTATTCATTGTACATTGCTGAAGGTTGTATAACGCCTAAGAACAAAATACTATCGTAGAAAATGTAAGCTTGCCGAAACATTTGGGGTGGAGGAGTTGAGAAAGGAACAGCCAGCAAGTTGTCGTCTGCACACACCGCCATCATCAATCAGCTTTGAATCGGCTATCGAGTAGTTGGCTCACTGTCGTCGATTTCACCTATTTCAGCCATGGCCACAAGAGTCGAAATGGAACAAAGCAGAGATGAAGGCGCTTCAAACACCAGGCATATACATGCTGCTGGCAGTAGGCTTACCAGTCAGTGCCTTAATATAATAATGAATGTTTTTTCAATATTTCGCTTCACAGGGCCCTAGCAAGACAATGAAAGAAATCATTAAGGCGACAGCAACAGCAACTTTATACATATCCTAAAACATTAATGACATTCCGTGAGCATTACTTTTGAAATGCAAAAAATGAACATTATGATATATAAACATCTTTATTATTTTATGAAGACAAGAAAAGCACAACCCGCATTTGAACCTCCCGCTGAGAGTACAGTCAACTTTCTGTCAACCCCGAGGCTGTTCCTCCCACAACTCCTCCACCCCAAATTTTCTGACAAGCTTACATTTCTACAATAGTATTTTGTTCTTAGGCGTTATACAACATCAGCAATGTACAATAATTTTTTTTCAAACAACCCATGCATGATTGGACTAAAAATCTAGCTAGAAATTTAACATTAAAGTTCATGCGTTCGAAACATATTTCAAGGCTACAGCTTCGGAGAGTGTTGTTTCATAACTGTTAACTATTATATAATAATTTGGTATGTAACTTCTTAATACTTGAGTTTATTACAACAGGTATTTACATAACATTACACAATTTGGCTCTTATCTCAATCTATGGCCGTATAATCACAATTCTGAAACAGTGTCAAAACAAAACTGAGGGATTCGGACAACACGACATTCATCCAATCAGCGACAAGCAGCTGAGTGCAAGTTAAGTGCAAGTTTGCCAGGTTTAAAAAAATCGACTATAGTTTGGTAAATATGATCCAGTTTACTACAGTATTTCCAAACCTTCTTGTCGTTTGTGGCAGGGCAAGGATGGGAAATAGTTGTTTGGTGTTTGTCTCCACTACAAACTTCAAGAATGTAAAAATTATCATTGATAGATTTTCTTGTTATCATATCAAATCCTTTCTTAATATTTTAGACTGGGTAAACGTGCACACATTTTGAGCTACTCTGCCACTTCTTATAAAAGATCAGAAAGGGGATGCATTGGAGAGTATGTCCAAACAAATTGCTGTTTCCAAGGGTAAGGATTGAAAAGGAATAGACACGGTCACTTTCAAACAAGTACATATGGCAACGTAGACGGAAACGCCTTAAACGACAAGGAGGATTGAAAACAGCGTAGTCAGATAGATTTATTAAGTGACTGAGTAGTTATATAAAGTGACTTCCCTTTGTATGTTGGCTTTATTTCGGTTCATCTTGCGAAAGGAAACATTCAACTACTCGGGTTTAGTAGTTTAATTCTGCTTGAGGCCGGAATCCAATGGACAGATTGATTAACTGGGTAACAGGTGCTTCTATAGAATTAGTGTACATTTTAGTATAGGGGTTAAATGTCCATTTAAGCTCAGAGCCATTATACTTGTAACCGAATGGGAGTTGAAGGTTCTCGTTTAATACTGTAGCTTTTGACTGAAAGAAATTTATTTAGAAGTTTTCAGTTGCTTTATTTTAAAATATGCTTTGATATATTACTGATTTTGAGCATTATTATTATTATTATTAGTTAGGTTAGCAATAGCACAGAACCATATTGTTCGACTCTTGTACAGTTGGTGTGAATTGAGAATTGAAAATAGATTTTAGTAAAAATATAAAGATTAGACAGCCAAGCGAGAAGAGACCGAAGGATTTTGATGTTAGTTATAAGGTGCAATTGGGATAAATGGAATCTTTTCAAGACCTTTAGTGCCCTCCACAAAGGTGGCACCTAGGGCACATAAACTTAACATCCTAAAGGGACTCGTTTGACAGAGTTTATCACGATAGCTAAAACATTATGTGGTGTTTAATAATCAACACGTATTTGTCGTTATTTTGATAAAGAAACAATAATATTCCTTTGCTTTACAACCAGACTCTCTCTTAACTATTTTGATTGGGAATGTAGTTGTTGGTTGTATGCATGACAACTGAATGTAAGTAGAGAACCTAAAGTTGGAAAAAAAATTGTATGTAAGAGTATAGCAAGCTATGTTTGACTCCTTTGATAATTTGGAAAGAGGAAAGGAATTATTTGTTTAACGTTTTTACGAAAGGCACCCTAAATGTTACTCTTGAACAACTCCAACTCGGTATTGGATATACTTGGTGCTATTTAGTAGAGTTTCCGTTTTTGGGGAGGGCGGGTACCTTGCTCTATGTCATTAACAGTTGACGTCTCAAAAGCCCTAAGGATTTAATGGGTTTCCGCTACAATAAAGGTCACCACTGCCTTTTTTAAGACTTTACGTAGAGCGTTATTCTGTTTCGAGAGTTTCAGAATTATATGCCAAATGCCACTGGCATATGTTGAGCAATGATAAATGCAAACGACGTTTTCACTAATGGAACATTCCTCTCGAAGAAGAGCGTGTAAAACCCTGCGTTATACACAGTAAAACTTTTTTGGTTTCCAGTTACCCGTACGATTTGTAGGAGCACTTCAAATCCAGTGGAAGTTGAAAATGGATCTTTTAAATCTCATAAAAGAGAACATGAAAATGTTTTGCTCCACCATCTGGCTAAGAGTTCTGATTTTTCTGTCGAGATCTCGTTGCATTGCACTGTCGTTTTACAAGCCTGATATTTACAGGCTTGTATTCCTTGGTTGTACTTGTGGATCACGAAGAGTTCGAGAGCCTTTATAATAGCAGGGATTAATGAAAGTGATACATACGCTCACTTTGTCAACAACGCAATAAATATCATTTCCCTATACAAATGTATCCACGGTAAACAGTTGTCTCCTACTTACTAAATCTACACTGAATACTGAGAATGATTCACATTACTCACGAGGATTTCTCGCGTCGAACCCATTTGGGCAGCAGGCGCTCATTGCGTCGCTGCTATTGTTCCTTGCACTCTGGTGAAACGCTGTAATTGTTCCTTGCACTCTCCTCGTGAAATGCTGTTATTGCTCCTTGCACTCACCATGAAAAGCTTACCGATGACATTCTACTTTCTGTAATAAACCTCATTTCCAAAATGGGTTTTCGTTTTTTAAGCGTTCTCTCTCTCTCTCTCTCTCTCTCTCTCTCTCTCTCTCTCTCTCTCTCTCTCTCTCTGGACTTGGTGAAAAAGTTGTTCAGAAGATAGAAAAGAGAACATAATTTCCATGAACTTCTTTTTGAATTTAGTGAACAGCGTTTGCTTAGAAATACATACAGGAGACTCAAGACTGAAGAAGACGCTACAGACCGCAATTTTTTCTGTTGTTTTATTTGGGATGATTATTGCAAGAAGATAAATGCTAAACGTCGCTATTGCAACTTAATAAAAATTGACGTAAACTGTTCTGTCAATCTGAACTTGAGCTCGGAGTGTCCTTACAAACTTATGTAGAAATAACGAAAGAATTAACATGGAGACGCCTAAGAGATGAATCAGAATGCACGCAAAATTGTTTTAAGTCCTCAGTTTCTGTATAATACACAGAAACTGCGATGATATTGATTCGTGATAGGTTTTAATTTAAGGGGGCGCATATTTGGAAGAACTAAAAGGTTATTACTTAGGATGTAGAAGCTACTGAGGCATTGGTAGCATCATTGAATGAGATGTTCATATGCAGATTTTCTTAATGGGAATAAGAGAAGGTTAGTCATTCTTCCAGCTTACGAATTGAATCGAAGAGAATCCCGCTTGTCTTCTTTCTTAGGCGCATCCACCCAGATGAACAAAGCATTTTTGGTGTCGGGGCAAGGAAAAATAAATAGAAGATTTGCGCGTGAGTGGCATCTCCGCCATATATTTCACTTTTTGTCGGGTAGGTGAGGTCACATAATGAAAAAGAGAGAGAGAGAGAGAAGGCCAATCGCCGTAGCGACTGGTGAAGGAGAAAATTATGGGTTTGGCAGCAGCCTGGGCCGGGCGTGGCAGCACCAGGCGGACAAATAAGTCACATCGGAGGGCTGAAGCCGAGTCCAGAATGTCAAAGGTTTCTGCCATTAGCTCCGTATTAAAAGAGAGTTGAAGATGAGTAATGGGGGCTATGTCTCGGTGATTTGGGGTTTCGTGGTCTCTCACCACTGACCCACGGGAGAATGTACTGCCAACGCAATTGTTAGAAGAAATTCCAAGGATCATGATGGAGGTGTTACTGAAAATCCAAGGAACATGGAAGTGTCTTTTCCTCCGGATTGCATTGTTATTGTCTTCAGGTGAAATGAAAGTGGGGAGGCGTGGACGCAATGGGCGAGGTGATGGGTTTGCCGACACAGAAATTCTGACTTTTGCCTCATTCGGGTGGGAGGATGTCGCCCACTCGCTCCTTTGAGGATTGGTCTCGGGATCCTGATGTCATACTTATTGTAAAATGGGTGCCTGCTGCTTTGACTTGATCTCGTGTGAGCTTCGTTTCCATGCATTTGATTTTTTGTTTTATATATATTTGTGTGCTTATAGACTTCTTTACCTACTATAACCTATTTTGGGAGATAGATGTGTTTATGTTGCAGCTATTTAGGAATAAGTATTGATTGTCTTTATGCTGATGCTACATAGGAATAATTATTGATTGATTGATTGTGTGTATGCTGCTGCTACATAGGAATAAGTATTGATTGATTGCTTATCCCCATTGGCGTTGCAGCTTTAAAGATAGTTTATAATGGGCTAGATAATTAGAAAAGTGTTAATTTGTTTGAAAAATGGTGTAATCATGGAAAATTGGTAGCAAATGCCATACAGTTTTTGTTATAAAGAAGGGGTTCTTAACAGGGGTATAGAACCACAGTGTATACATGGGTACATTTTCTAAGTAAATAACTATATAACACTAAATGCTTTTGATTTTCTTGTATGTTCTATTAATAGCTATTCATACCTAAACTATTTATTAAACTAAGGATATTAAGTTATGTTGTCAGCAAATAAGACTTAAGTGATCTTTCAGCCAAGGGGGTATGAAACTATATTGGGCAAATTATTGGGGGTCTGGAGTCATCAAAAAGATTAGAACCCCCGTTCTAAAGTTCAACTGGAAATTGTATAAACAATCATACACACAAGAGCACACAGAAATATAGAGTATAGTGTTGGATAAACAAAACAGTATTTGGCTTCAAAGAAAGAAGAAATGCCTTGTTAGGGACTTTTGCCGTATTTTCATTTCATTTTCAAAGTGAATAAAGACATGGCCAATATAAGCAAAGAAAATAAGTTCCTTTTTTTACATAATTCTTTGGTCATGAATAAATAATTTTAGCCACGGGAGTTGTCTTTATCGTATAAAAGTTCGTTCTTCAGCTTTTCATCATCTGGTAATTATTATTAATATTATTATTATTATTATTATTTTGGTAGAAGACCTCTTTTAGGCAAATGCTGTTAAAGAGAATGGCAGAATTAAGAGAGTTGATTTTATATATTGTTTTTTCTATTTTTCTTACAATTCGCTTCTCAGGCACTGATAACGACTCCTGCTTGACCTTGACCTGAGATCCTGTTTTAATAAAATAAAAGATCACCTTCAGCATTTATATAATTTTTAGACATTTCTAATATGAATATTGGCCAGTTACTCAGAAACATCGCCGAGCCTGAGAAGCGAATTGTAAGAAAAATAGATAAAAACAATATATAAAATCAACTCGCTTAATTCTGTCATTTTCTTTAACAGTATTATTATTATTATTATTATTATTATTATTATTATTATTATTATTATTATTATTATTATTATTATTATTATTATTATTATTATTCCAAATGAACCTATATCCATTTGGTATAATGCTCAAATGGCCATAACTCTTATATCAAACTCTCACGGAATTCACAGAAGAGACAGATTGCGTTTAAACTCAGCTCAACTTTATAGGATCATTGCTACAATGCAGGTTCTAATAGATTTTTATTGGAATTGTTGTTTGAAAGTGGAAGAATTTTAATAATAAAATAATGATAGTTGTAGCGAACGTAGTTTTATTATATTTTAAGACTTCCCGATTTTCCAAATTCCTAAAAGCATTCTGACTGGATTCAGAGTAAAATTTTCGTAACTGGCGAAAGTAAAGCTGGAAAAAGATGAAATGAATCAAACTTTGAAGATAGCATATGGTAACAGATTATAGATACTGAAGGTAAGGCTTTATGGGAATAGTAAATAAAATATAATCTAATAATGTTTATTTAAAACTACATAAGTTGAAAAGCAAAATTTAGTGATAATATCATGGATATAGCAGAGCATTAACCGCCCCCACCACCACCACCACCACCAACCCCCCGAAGAAATACTGAAATGTATCTTCAAAAAATAAATGAATAAAAGTTCACCGGAGGAAGTGTCTAGGCTAGGTTAGACTATATTCAAGTTGATTTTGGAAATTGATACACAACATAATTCTTTATCGTCAGCAACACGAGCGGAAAAAAATCTTTAATTTTATTGGATGTTCTCTCCGTGATCGTGAACAGTTATTATTTATTAGTGAGGTTTCATAGCAACGACTATATTCAGAAAATAAAATTTGAAAGAATACATTTTACATGATTTCTGGTCATAAAATCATGCCTTCATGGTATCGTCTGTATTAATACTGGTGTGGTAGCAGACCATTGTTCAGTGTGCAAGTGCTAGCTTTTTTCAGTACTCATCAAGCCCTCTTAAGCTAACTTGAACGTTTATGACATCACGATCAGTGAATAAAAACATCATATGGGGTTATTTAGGATATCTTTGATAGTTTTCTTTGCGTGTGTGTGTGCCTGTGTGCGTGAGAGAGAGAGAGAGAGAGAGAAGAGAGAGCGAGAGAGAGAGAGAGATTTTCAGAGAAGGGGGCGGGGGTGGGCGATAATTCTTGGTATTTATGGCACTTTTGTTACTAAAAGAAGGACACTGGAGTTTATATATATATATATTATATATATATATATATATATATATATATATATGGTATAGTATATGTATATATGTATGATATATGTATATATAGGAGATATTGTTTATAGTGATGAGAGAGAGAGAGAGAGAGAGAGAGGGGGGGGGGGCGCTGGCGGTCAATAATTCTTGGTACTTAAGACACTTTTGTACTAAAAGGACATTGGAGTTTATATTTATATATTGTTTGTGTGTGTGTGTGTGTGTGTGTGTGTGGAGAGAGAGAGAGAGAGAGATCCAATTCTGTAGAGAGCGATCAAAAGTTATGATGATGACGGTGCCTCATAATGGAGGGCGTTGCATTGCTCAAGTCCCTCGATATTTTTTTGCAGTCCTCTTTACCTGTCCTTCTTTCACTCGCTCTCCCTTCACCATTACCTACCTCAAATCCTTTCCGTTACGGTATTGCTACGGGAAGAATTAATCAAATGGATTCTTATTTTTCTTTTGGTTGAAGGCATTATTCTCTCTCTCTCTCTCTAGTATAAAATCATTATAAAATATTTTCTATGTCTTGTTGGCAAGCGATTTTCTACGAAGGTTTTAAAGGATCTCTCTCCTCATATATGAAGCTCTCTCTATAGATATTATATCACAGATTATTAGAGAAGTCCTTCTGAGCGATTGACTGTGTGTAAAATGAACTTTTTTTTTTGTCTTAAGAATCAGGTACATCAGGGGTTAAGTAATAAATTGAATAATTTAACGTATGAAATGCTCTCGCGGAATTTACATGAATGAAGCTGGGAAAATAGTTCCTTGACATCTTGAAGTATAATTCAGGAAGTTATTTTAGTAAAATGGATTACTAACCTAGACGTGAAATGCTTATTTAGAAAGCAGATGCATCGGTCGTAAATGTAGAATGATTTATTTGGCTTTATATTTAAGTTTTCACGATGTAATAAGAAATGTATAAAATGGATATTGAACGAATAACTGCTGAACTTGTTCATACAAGTTCAGCAGTTGCGGGATGAATGTGGAAGCGACCGATATCTTGTTTTGCTTCAATTTTACCTTCTCAGTTGGTATATATTATTATTACTTCAGCGAAATGACAGACTCCCATTTTTGAACTTGCAAAGGACTGGCCCGAAGCATTTGTATTCAAATGAAAATAAATAGGTATTGAAATTCGGAGCAAGGCAGCGTTGAAGGAAGGTATTCAACTGATTAGGAAAAAGCCCAAGGCTGAAAGCAATAGAGCTTGGGCTATGAAGGGAGCATGTGAAAAACCTATGAGGCACTGTGAGTAGTAATCCCCTTAGGGCGCAGCGCAACAGCTTTGGGAGCTCAGGACTGGAAACTGACATCAGTGTTTACATTTAAGAGTAACTGCTGCGTTTGTTATTGAGACTGTCACAGGTAATTTTTCCGTCCAGGCCTTGGCAGAAAATGTGGAGGCTTTTGGAGAGATTCTGCTCATGTTGAAAGAAATTTACATTTAATAATATTTATTTTTTTCCCTCGGCTTCGTTTAAGAAAGAGTGAAAATTTAAAGAAAGTATTCCCTTAGCTCTGTTGGCATTGCAAAATGAGGTGTATAAATTTTAGGTTTACGATGATTTTCTCTATTTCATGATGCAATAGATCAAATAATTATAGCTGGAACAATTTCATACGAGGCATTTAATGCAGACCACATTACGTTACTGCGTAGACTTCTGTCCGTTAGTTTGCCCATCTCTGCAGTTCACCTTGTCTGCTCTTCTTTCTCACCATTAGACAGATGGTGCCAGGATTACATTATGTAGTTGTACATGAGGTTTTCAGATGACGAAACTCCACTCCGACCAGTCCGGGGGAAGCAAAATTAAAATTTTCATTGGCCTCTTTAAAAATGATTCCGAAGTGAAAATGATAGTCGTTGAATTCAGATATCTGAATTCAGCGTGAGGCCCGGTTTCACCGCTCTTCTGAGTCCCATATTAATTTCCTCCTAGGTCCTCAAACTCCTAATTAGAGATCTGACAGTGAACATGAGATTATTAGCCAAGTGTCTCTAATTATCACCTTATTAAAGACTCGTGTTTCCCAGATGACGTCATTCCACTTCTCGTTCATCATGTGGAGGTATGTTGATGATGACGGTGTTTCAAAGAGAACCTTTGCCGTGGTATTACATGCAGAAGATTTGGCCTTGTTACAGCAGTAGCGTTTTACTGCTTTTGCTTAACGTCTTGATTTATTACAATAAATTGTATGTCTTCTATTCATTAGCTGCTTAGGCGTGATCGGTAAAGGTCTTAATATAATGGTCACTGTTTTGAAAGAGGTAGCGCTATAAAGCATTTGGTCATGCTGAGGTATTTGTTTCCACGAAACAACGCTTAGAATTTCGGCTGCGTGGTGCTAATCTCCATTTCAGATGTAGTTCGTTCCTGGGTTTAGTGATTATTCTCTCTCTCTCTCTCTCTCTCTCTCTCTCTCTCTCTCTCTCTCAGAGAGAGAAAGCAAATATTCACGATTGGTTTAAGTTTTGTCATTTTAAAACAAAATTGATTTGTTCTTGTTAACGCAGCGTTAACAAGAACAAATCAATTTTGTTCTTGTGCTGCTACTTGTCCGTGGCTTATAGGTTTTAGATATTGATATCGCATTGGTTATGCATCGCTGGTCACATTTTCCAAGCCGGGATGCTGATGTTATCTACATTTTGAAATACGAGTCTATTCATTCTTGCAGAGGCGTGATCTAGCTTGACTTAGTAGGCTAAACCATTCATCTTTAAACCTAGTTCTTTCCTTCCTAAAATATTGAGGGAATTTGTTTCACTTTTGAGTTCATTTGTCGTGGTAAGAGGCTGAACGTAATGGTCTACTCCCTCTGATAGAAACCGTGGTTTACTTACAGATGCCTTTCTGGTGGTGTCTTTGTTTTTCATCTTATCCAGGAGCTATTTTTTCCGGTGTCGCACTAGTAGTCTTTATATAAGAATTTAAAGATATCTTTTGCACCTGGAGCAGTGTTATAATTTTTTAAGACAATATTTTACTTATGGCAGAGTATTCACAGCAGGTTTATTTCCAATATCGAAGACAAGGCGTTAAATTTTCCTTTTCCGTTGTATGCATTATCTGCAATATTTACTTTTGCATGATTGTTTGAGAAT
This sequence comes from Macrobrachium nipponense, assembly GCF_015104395.2. Taxonomy (NCBI): domain Eukaryota; kingdom Metazoa; phylum Arthropoda; class Malacostraca; order Decapoda; family Palaemonidae; genus Macrobrachium; species Macrobrachium nipponense. Next base: position 7,201,672 of record NC_061095.1, read on the forward strand.
CGATCCATCCACAGTCATCAGATTGTACGTAGAGATTCGTTACCCTCAGAGAATTGTGTGAACCTTGGATGCCTTTCACTACAGGAAGGTAATAATGATAGCTGGAAGGTAATTATTTTTGCGCTAACGTAGGGAAAAGCTCTCAGAATCTCGAAATTCTTGAGGGGGGGCCTCCCCAGTGATTCGAGATTATTTTATTCCTGTTGAGCTACGACATTTGAAAGAGATTTAGCAATAGACCTTGCTCAGTCTGATACCTTCCATTGACAGAAGATTTGCAGCACAGGAAATAAAATAACCTAAAATTTACTCGTAGAAAATCGTAATTTGCTGAGGGAGCTGTATAGTAGCTCACCAAAGCACATCGTTTTTAGGAATTATACCCTTCGTTTTTGCTCATAAATCAGGATGTGCACACGATTGCTTCGGAGACTCAACCTTCAGGACCTGAAATTGTAGGTACTGTGGGAAAACGCGTCAACCACGGGGCCTTAGATAGTGAGTTTTCCCTTAGGATTCTCGCCTATTCACTGGAAGCATGGTTTTACTTAATAGTGGAAGGTACATTAACTTAAGAACTCAGTTATCGTATAGCTGCCGACTCATCAGTATATTAACCATCAGAAAGCCAGTTTCAGAATTACAAGCATCGAAGTATATGTTGTTAATTACATCGATTAAGTAACCTACGTCTTCTGAAAGATTCTTATTGTATCTTTTTTTACGTGCGTGGAAAGAGAGATGTAAGTGTGTGTGTGTGTGTGTGCGTGTGTGTATGTATGTGTGTGCGTGTGTTGTCAGTGTTATCAGTGTTGTGCTTTTAACATCCCATGATTCGTTAACAATGAAGCAATCTCCTCCCATTGCTTGTGCCCAAGCACAGCTCATCGCTCTGATACGGTCTGGAACCACACGGAATTAACCGTATATCATCATGCAACTGTATTTTCTTCTGCATTTAACTTCCTTAACGCAAGTCACTGGGATGGATGACGGTAAGCATTTTTCGACGGTTATACCTGCGCATGCGACGGAGCAAATAATTTTGCCAGCATGCATGAAATCGGCGCTTGTTTACACTGCATATTCGCTGCCAATATTGTGAGGGCCTTCATTCTGCTCCATACAGACTTTGCACTTTGATTGCGTCGTGCAATCTTCATCAGAGTTCATTCATAAATCACATTTGCTTCCAATTTCGTGCGTCGAAAATCCACCTAACGACGCTGTTGTATCTTAGCGAACTGGTTCAGACTCCGTCGTAAATAAGTTGTTGGAGCCTATTACATGATGGGAGGAATTGCCACTCGGCTGAGGAGTGTGTAAAGGGTAATTGTTGGGCGTGGGGGGAGAATGGGCGGGGCAGCGAAATCCCTAAGCTGGCCGCCCACCACCTTCTACGCGACCCTCCATCGAAGGGAGTGGGAGAGGGAGACCGAAAGAGAAGAAGAGAGAAAATGTCAAGGAGATCATCGAATCTAAGAATGGGGAATAAGACGGAGAATGATTTCGGCTGGGGGAGGGGGAATGAATAGGAATGAATATTCATTGCCTGTTTTGTGGATTGTTACATGTTCTCCCACCCGTGAATGATAATGGACTTCTAATCTGACGATTGAGATTTCCTCCGTCTTGGGGGATTTTAAGGCTGGAGCCGTTCTGTGGCTTATAAGGATTTTCGGTCATTGTTGCTCGTTCATGTTTACTTTTTTCTTTTGCAAGTCGATAATTATCAGTGGAAGAAGTTTTATATATATTTTTCATTAATGTTTTCGCTGTAATGGCTCCGTTTCACCATTGAAAGATGCATTTATGTTTGCCGTGAGACGTAATAGTTTTTTAGTCCAGTCTGATCTTTGAGTTATAGAATTGTTGTACATCGCTATTTTATATATTTATTACTTTTAATATTTGCTAAAATGATGAAATTTGCAAGGTAAATAAGTAAAACAGAGAGACGAGTGCAGTTCAATTTCAACCAAAGCTTTTCGACGACTGATAGAAACGTTGATAGAAAGAAGGATATCAGGTGGGCGACATAAATCTTCACAATGGAGAACGAGACGAGATTAATTTTTTGCTTATCTGTTCGCACATTCGACCAATTCACTTTGGCAGCAACACGAAAACCGTAATTGCAGTAATTACTTTAGTTGACGTCATTTGTTTTTGTGAGGATCGCCCGGCCCGGGGAATGAGCGTAATTGTATTTAAACAATGTGCAAAAGCATCATCTTAAATACGAAACTGTAACATTCGTCATTTTTATTACCATTTTTATTAACGATATCATTATTTTCTGTTGAAAATGAGGAAGCACTCTTATGAACCAATTGTCAAATGCCATTTACTTGTAAAGCAAACTTTGTTGAATAGAAAAATCAGATGTGATAAACATACCAGTAAGTAATGGGGGCTATAATACTTTTAAGTACACTTTTGAAACAATTGAAAGTTAAATAAGAAAATTATAAAATAATTTTTTTATTCACAAGGATATCCTCCTTCTAAGTCGATAATCTCTCACCTTGCCTTTACGACCACAATAATGTAGCTAATTTATAAACACCAATCCAATTTTGAAATATTACTTTGTTTAAGGTCCTTTGTGTGAGCTTATCTTCTCTCCGAATTGACTGCTCATCTTCGCCCTTGTGATTTATTTTATGAATATGATTTATCCTGGCCTTCTAGATGCTCTCCCCCCTCCCCCTCTCTCTCTCTCTCTTTCTTCTTCTTCTTCTTTGCCTTATTAACTTTTAGACTATAAATATGCTCGAGTGTATATTTTTTTGTTTTTTATCCTATTTTCTCAAAGTAATTTTATTTCACTTGTCGTTGTCGTCGTCTTCATTATTGAGAATGGTCATCGTAATCGCTGTGTTTATGTATTACCGTGGAAATGATTTTCATTGATAACGTCAATTCTTCGTCTTTTCCTAATCCCGCTTGCAATAATTGGATGGCGATTGTGTAGGGGTGGACGTGTATGGGTGTGCGCGTGTTTAGGCGTGCGCATATTTACGTTTATTTGCGCGCACATTTTGGGGGAGGAGACGTTTTAAAATCTGGGCTCTGTCGCAATCAAAACCTCCATAAATCTCCGGGGTTCCCTTTCTAATCTCGATGGCTGCAGATGGTGATGAGATATCTCGCGATACGCCATAAATAGACGGAAACGAACATCGCTCAGCCCTTCGGATGTCGTGAATGTCAGAACAGGAGACTTACGCCCAGCGCAATATATTTCCCCGCAACCATCACCGACGTCATACTTGTTTGGATCCTTTTGCGAAAGGAGTCTTTCTTTCTCTTTCGCTCTGCCTCTCTCTCGACTCCAGGAGATCCTCTCTCTCCTCCAAATCCCCAAAAGCTCTTGGGTGTGATGGACGACGATTCGGGTGATGAACGACGATCCGGATGCTGCCTTTTAATATGCTGTTATTGAATCGTAGGCGGCAATTATAGTCCGTGATTTATGGCGACTGGCGACGCGGGGATCTCGGCGTTGAGGCGATATGGGTTCTTCTCGAAAAGAGGAAAAAGAAGGAGAAGAAGAAGAAGAAGAAGAGAAAACGTGCTTTCAAGTCCAAGGGTACTATAACGCCGCCTCTGTGTGTGTGTGTGTGTGTGTGTGTGTGTGTGTAAGGGAGAGTAAGAGAGAGGGACGGAAATTTGAAAAAGGATTCCTTACATAATATAGTAGTATCATTCAAGCGTTATGACTGTCCTGCAGATTTTGCGAATGACCGAATATTTTTTTCCCAAAGTCTTTGATAAACGTTTTATATTTACCTCTTTTTTTTCCATTTGACAGGGTATCTTGCGTAACGTGTATATACAAAAGATTACTAGATCTTTGCTTATTAGTCTGAGACCTGATTTTGTGATTCATTTATTGATTTAATTAATTTTGCCCTGATAATTATGCCTAATGACCCTTAGGATCCCGCTTCCTGGAACGTGACTTTAATCATCTATTCTTCCTTGCTTGTCGTTAAGACTTTTTGAAAATTAAAGATTTTATTGTGATAATTAGAATATCCTTTCCCCCCTTCATTATAATGATCTGTTAGTTCCTGCTTACGTTTTCCTTTTACCTTATGATACCCAAAAGCATCATAAGTGTGCCAATTACTGTATTATTATTATTATTAATATTTCTGCACATGAGACCTATTCACATGGAACAAGCACACAGGGAGAATTGCCTTGAAATTCAAG
>NC_061095.1:7213395-7243395 GCF_015104395.2 Macrobrachium nipponense
TAAATAATTCTGTGTTATTAGATTTAAAAGGACCAGTTCCAGTCATACTACGACTAGTATAACACACACACGCGCGCACTTATACATGTTATATATATATATATATATATATATATATATATATATATATAGTATGTATGTATGTATGTATGTATGTATGTATATCTGTTTATGTACAACATATACAAATCTCACCATTAAGTCAACTGACCACACCACCCACACCCACACACCCACAATATTATGTATATATTTGTATTTGTATGTATGTAGGTATGTATGTATGTATGTGTTTATGTATCTTTTTTATGTACACATAAATAGGCATCTCACTTAAGTCAACTACGGACACACCCCACACACACACATATGTATGTATATATTTGTATGTATGTATGTATGTATGTGTTTATGTACACATATACATCTCACCTTAGGTCAACTGACCACACACACAAATACACACACACACACACACACACATATATATATATATATATATATATATATATATATATATATATATGTATATATATATATATATATTTGAAATGAACACACTATTGCACCAGCAATTGTAATGTTCGTTTTTTGTACCCGGCCTACTACTCACAATCTAATCAGTTTTCACTGGGTACGTGCAGCAGATGGTAGTCAAGAAAGGGGTATTGGCTAACAACCTCATCCCTAAAGTGCTCAGAACCGGAAGGCTTTACACTTTTGATGCTGCCGCCTCCAAAAATGAATGAGGATAATAAATGGAAAGATGCGCAGTTTTCATACGGACACGAACAATTTAATAGATGGTTGATATATATATATATATATATATATATATATATATATATATATATATATATATATATATATATATGTGTGTGTGTGTGTGTGTGTGTGTATGTATGTATGTATGTAGTATGTATGTATGTATGTATAATTAATCACCCTTTTTCTAAAGGTTAAAATTTTATGTGTCGAAGAGACATGTTATGTTATATGCTTCAGACTCGAAGTTTTATTTATCCAGGTATCTATGTTTAAGAGAAATTTTATTGCAACTTTGAAGCTCCATTCACAGTTTTTTTTTCTAGTCTGTTTGAAATGAAAAGGTTGTGCGTCTAGACCTTAGGTTAGCTCAGCTGATGCAATTTTTCTTATTTATCTCTCTCTCTCTCTCTCTCTCTCTCGTTTTCAGAAAAAAACCATACTTTTTTGTGAAGGATTTCTCTGCAAGTTAATGGTCTTTACGTTTGTTACATAGATAATTAGGATATAGGTAAAAGTATATTGTGCTCATCCTTATTTCATTTTGTATGTAGTTTTTCAGTATCTGAACATTGTCCTCTTCCTTTATAAGAACCAATTGAATCCTTCTCGTTCTCAGGATGTAAAACCCGTCAGAACTGCTTGTTAGTTTTGAGCACCTCCTTATCGCTCCAGCGGCTATCAAATGTTGAGCGTATCTCCTGTTTATGAAAAGTAGAAAGTGCGAGATGGAGGCAAAACGCAAAAGTGTTCCACTTCCGACCGCCGGGGCCATTTAAATCACGTACGATCCCACTTAATGGTTTTATGAACTTTTGAAAAGGAGTTATCTTCATTGGTCGAGGCAGGTTAGGAGAGCGCTTTATCAGCGCCGTTTTTGTCTCGAGCGCTCCGTATGTTAATGAGATGCCCCGCGAAACGGTCCGGTTGTTATCGTCCTTAGTTTGTTTGTTTGCCAGTGTTGTTGTTGCGTGGATGGAATCACTTGTTGTGTATTTGTTTCTGTTGTTTAGATGAAACCATGCGAGGTTCGGCAGATGAGTGGTGCTACAAGTTTGTAGGCTACGAAATGAGATCGTTCCGTGTGTTGCTTTTGCATAATGATAAATTTTATGCCGCACAACACGGGTCTATTGTTCTTATTGCTTCTATTGGTAGTGTCATCAATTAAAGCTATTGAGGCTATTGTGTACTGATTATCGATGGGAAGAATGGGTTGTGTTACGGAGCAAAACTGATCGTTATTGTCCAGTTATTGCATAGGTGAAGCTAGGTAAGCATTGCATATCAACCTCACATGCAATGATTAGAGAGGGAAGAAATCAGAGATTAGATGTGGAACAAAGCTGTGTAATGATATTCTCATGTTGTTGGATAGCTAAAGGAAATTGACATTTGCAACAAATGGAACGATTCATGAAGTAGAGGGAGAACAAAGAGGTCGAGGTGTTATTGTTGTTGTTGCTGACGTTGCTGTTGTTACCTAATTGAAACCTGCGAGGTTGACGTTAAATGTTTAGGGATGATAAGAATTATACTCGGCTTTTGGGCATAGTTCAGATAATCGTGTTTTGTCCGGAGATACGGGTACTTTGGTTAATGTACGTGGAAATGTGTTTGGCTTGTAATGTGCCCCGTTCGTTTACATGTCGTGACCTCTTAAACGAGTACGAAATTCTCAAATTAGCTAAAACGTTTTTCGCTGGAAGAGGGCGTGGAGCAAATCTTTCTTAGAGACTGTAACCCTGATTATCAATGTTTGCATCTCTTCGCCCTAAGAATATTTAACAATTTCATTCATTTATGCAATTCTGATTTTATTAAGGTGGGGCTTTTCAGCTTTGATTATTCTACTTATCTTCTTGCTGTCATTCTATTATGAGTAAGTGTCATGGGTAAAATATCTTCGAGAATTAAATACCTTCAACGTCCAGCATAAATGTAGGTTACATTTTCTGCGATATTTACGTTCTTAAAAATTGTGCTTTAAGGGTCAAAGGACAAGTCTAAATTCTTGACCGGATTTTTGGATGGCTGTGGAATAGAGCGACGTTTTCTATCAGAATTATTATATACATATTTTATGTTCTTATACTTTTTCACGTTATTTCGTATAATCACTGATCTCCAAGTGTTAGTTGCTCGTATTTTAAAATTGAAATAAAACTACTACACATTTTTATAGTTGAAAAACCGAGAAAACTGGCCGCTGCTTTTGCAATAAAATCCGTTAAAATGACACATTTAACTTAGATACATTCTCACCGGGGGTGGGGGAATGGTGGGTTGGGCGGAGGGGAGGTCAGTGGCATTAGAGGGCATTTCTTGTAGGTTAAGGCGCCGTGGCTGATGACCATATAATTCGACCCCCACGATGTTATCAAATAATTCCCCGGCAAGGGAGAGATAAGATAGCTGCTAATGTCACGCTTTGTATGCGTAATGAATAAATTATACCGAGAAGGGGGATAAGTGCCCGGATGAAGATCCTTGCCGGGTGGGCAAATGTCTATGCCAGCCTCTCTCCTCCTCCTCTCTCATCTCTCTCTCGCTCCCCTCTCTCTCTCTCTCTAATGGAAAATGTTTACAGAAAAAAATGTTTTCGTTGGCACGAGTAAAGTTTATTTTTTCTTTGAAGAATGAAATAGTTTGACCTTCAAGAACTGCAATTTTGCTAATATGAAACATTCTGATGTTTATATATATATATATATATATATATATATATATATATATATATATATATATTTATATATGTGTGTATATATTATATATATATATATATATATATATATATATATATATATATATATATATATATTTTAATAGGTACGGTGGCTTTTTCAATTTCTGGATTTCTTCACATTTTGGATATACTTGTCACTACAAGGTCCAAGACCCAGATGAAGAGGCAATTGAAGAAATTCTGACGCCCGTGGCGGGTCTCGAATCCGCACCTAGTATATCAGAATGCGTTCAACCATAACCACTTGACCATGTGCATCCAAAAACTAAAGAAACTAAAAAATTAAGAGGACTGCTTCATATATATTGAAAACACCCCAAAAAAGGTTTACTGAGTATCTAGGTTTCTTGCAATAAAGCTTCTTGAAGATGAATGGCAAGAGTCTTTTACATTGAAATCATATCTGAGGAGGAGCAGACTTTCAGTGATCCTGATCAGGTTGATGGCAAAAATAAATGGAATATAGGGTTACAAGTAGGAAATCTAGGCTATCGGTTGAGACCTGTGTTACAGTAAAGGATAGACAGAAGTAAAAGGTACATGGAGACAAATGTGAGGGAGGAGGTGGAGAAAGCGAAGTAGAACACGCTACGTACTCAAGCGTAGATAGTGAGGTTAAGTGAAGATTAGGAAGAGACAAGATAGAGTATTTGGACTGATATTGACAAAGTAACGTACATAGGGAATGCCATTGGTGATATGGTGACCCTCAGAATTAATAATGACATATCCATGAGTGAAAAGGAAAAGAGGAATATACTTCACATCAGGTAGGATGGGTCATTACTAACATCAGAAGAAGAGGAAAAATAACTGTAGAGGGACTATTTCTGTGAGGTCATGAGCAAGAGATATCAGAGTGAATATTTTGACTGATGTCCCAGTTGCTGAGATTGTGCTCAAGAATGAGTTCATAATTGAAGTGAAAACTATAATAAAGAAACTTTGGAGATGGAATGTTTCAGGTTATGACGGAATCACTGATTTAATCTGAAAATAAAATGACATCTTGTATCACAGAACGAATATTTTTGTTAAGCGATTTTGCGCAGCAATGTAAGGAATTTAGCAATACTTTGCCTAGGCTTTTGTTGATTATTAGAAGCAATGTAACAGTGTCCACAGGCCAATATTAAGAAAGGTCATGCTTCATTAGGGTATTCCCGTCAGATATGTGAAGCTAATTGAAATTATCCTTGAACGAAGTAGATGGTGACTGTTTTTTTCAAGCGTATTTACGTTAAATATTGGCAAGTTTTCTCTACTCATTGATTTTGTTCTAACCAAGGCAACATAATCGCCAGTTTTTCCTCTTCTTGGGAGATGGAGTATTTTTCTTTGATGAATAATTGCCTTGTTTCAAAATTGAACATATGATAAAGATCCTTTTAAATTTAAACAAAGTACAAAAATAAGTTTTGTGCTAAAAAATTTAAGGCGTTAAATCTTCAGATATATAACAGATTTCTTATAACGACACCCATTTTTACTTATCGTAACGTGAAATCATCATGTGGGGGCCTATTGCAGTACCAACATTGCCGTCTCCATTTTAGATTGCCTGTTAGAGGAAATGTGCTTTGCTTAATTCTCGTTATCTCAGGTGACTTCGTTGCAAAGCTGCAGAGACTGGCTTGGCTCAGAATGGCTGGTCTGCCCTGGAGGTCTGCCAGTCTTCCAAAGCACCCCGCCTGATAAAGGAACATTTACACATTTCCGGTAATGTACTGGATGTGGCACTAACAGATGTTTCCACCACAGCTGAGGCTAATGTCCGAAGGTTTATTGACCTGTCTACCCATACTGATAGATATCAGCAATGCTAAATCATGGCATAAACCCTTACGTTATGTTCATTAATGTAAATGTGGTTCAGTCTTTAACTACAAGCTCCCACGTACACTTGTGAATTAAGCCTGATAAAAAAGAATGAAAGAGATCGGAAAGAAGTCATAAGCTAAGGGAGGGTCCCTGCTTTCGTCGGCTGAGCGTATGCAAAGCCAAGAAAAAGAGAGGAGAGATAGAAGGAGAAAAGATTGAGAATGTCTGTATCAAAAGGTCGTGTCTTGAAAGGATCTTATCTCGGCGACATACCTTGGACCTGATGCCTTGCGATGTGGAGGAGAGGACTCAACAATACACAAGAAAAAGTTGTCATATTCTCTTTTCTTGCACTGAGTCATGGGGAATTTTTGTTTCTGCTCTGTCTTGTTTATTTGTATATTTGTTGATGTGTCGTTGTGTGTGTGTTGGGGTGGGGTTGGGGAATTTAATTATGAATTAGAGCCGAAATTACGAACAATAAAATATGTTAAGAAATTAACATCTATAACTACTTCAAATTGTCTGTATGTGGAAACCATATCGAATTATTCCGAAGTCGACATGATATTCAGACGTTAGAAGAATTATTTACCAGTATATAATAATTTTTTATCTGAAAGTTCCAAATTGTATAATCATTTGGCATTTAAAGTTTAAATTATGTGGGGGTTGGGGTGCAAATTACTGTTTATAATAATGCCGATTTTGTTCGTGCTATTTTTATTTTCATTTGATTACTCCTCCGTTTACGATTTATTTTCAAATAGACTCCATTTAGGATGCTTGCCTTATCTCATACACTCTAATAAAGAAATTCTTCCTTTTTATTTCTTTCCCTTTAAGGTTACTCAGTGAAAGGCGAGATATATGCCAAAGTAAGGCCTATTCGCCAGAAATATTTGAACAATCTTTAGATACATGTGTGCATGACTTAATAGTGGCTGTCACTGTTAACGTCTCCAGACTTTTCTAAGTCTGTGTTCTCTGTAAGTATTCGTGTCATTGTTACCGGATATATATATATATATATATATATATATATATATATATATATATATATATATATATATATATATATATTATTTGCATGTGTGCGTAGGGTATGCTTGCGTATAATCCTTTATTTTATTACAAGTTGTGGTAATATTCAGTAAACTTGTAGGTATAACATTTAAAGACGTCAGTAAGAAAAATATTAGATTATATTTGCAAGTGCCTAGTGAACTCGAAGTCCATAATGCCGAGATAAACCGGTAAGTAGACAGTCCAGTCGTATATTTTCTTTCTCGTTACCTAACCACCTTTTATCTCTTACCTTTTATTGCTTACGTTGTTACGCGAACCTCATATTATCCAGACGAATATGTAAAGCACCGTCAAGCAAAATTGTCTGAAGTTAGCAAAGGGCATTGGGAATCATCCCTCGTTTGTGAGGCGGGGCCCTGTTACGCTTGATTATGCCACGTCTCCGAAATTTCGGGATTATGATGAAGGCAGCCAGCAGGCGTCAGGTGGCAGACTCCCAGCGTGATTGTTTTACGATGTTATAACGATATGCGAAGAGATAAAGAACACATTGCAGCGCCTCCCGCTGAAGGGGTAAAAGAGGAATTTTGGCAGCGTGGTAAAACCAGAGAATTCACGTTCTTGGAGGTTTTGCATGGCCAGCAGTGTTAGCTTTGATGGTAACTGAATTATAGATGCTGTGTTTCTCTCTCTCTCTCTCTCTCTCTCTCTCTCTCTCTCTCTCTCTCTCTCTCTCTCTCTCTCTCTCTGATTGCAAAAATCCTCGGGTTTGTGATTTCTGGTATAGTTTGAACAATATATATTGCGTTTTTCCTTAAAACCGGTTGTCTTTAATCTGGTATATTGCTTAATTTAATTTATCTATTGTAATTAAGAGTAAATTAAAAAAAAATGTTTATTAAATGGTATTATAAATACACACAATATATATATATATATATTATATAATATATTACATAATATATATATATATATAATATATATAATATATATATTCTAATATAATAAGTATTATATATAAAATTTAAATACATATATATATATATACATATATGTGTGTGTGTGTGTGTGTGGGTGGGTGCGTGGGTGTTTGTTAACTTGCTTTAAATCAGTGTGTCCTTTAAAGATACCTTTAGTCTTCATGTGCTATTCCGTCTTGTTACGCTTGTGTATGCAAGTAAAATTTTTTTTTGGTGATTACTGTTATTAACAATCATCATCTTTCGTATCGCGTCTCACAAACAGTGTGAAGACAGTGAACTGTGAACGCCTTCCTTCAGCCCCAGTGAGTGAGTCTTGTGAGAGAGCGCGGGAAAATGTTCCCTCCGGTTTCTCTCTTCCAAATGACATCTGAATCAAATGAGCTAAAATACTGACCGTGTAAGTGCGGCAACGTGATTCCCCTTGGCAAATTATTTACCGAGTTAGGGGTCTGGAGGTCCTCGGGTGACATGGCCGATGCATTTTACGACGAGGAGGTTGCCATATTTTTTGACAAGTATTTGTCACGGCCGAGGAAACCCGAGCCACATCAATTTCTCCTCCGCCCTTAATGCTCCTGCGCTGCTCACCTTTGGACTCGAGGTGCTTTGTCTAAATCTAAAGGTGTTTTGTTTTAAGGGCGGGTATATCAGTAACAGGATCCCAGTCGCCCAAAAGGGTAATGCGGAGCTGGATTTCCTAGTGGTTGGTTCTTCGTCATTCTGGATTTGAGAAAGCTGATGCGTTTCAGATGGGGGGAAAAGCCCTAGATCAGGCCACGGCAGAACGCACTGAAACCAGACTTTAACATCGAATTTCTCGGTGATCATGGGATGGTGTGTCCAAGGAGAAGTTCTTTATGATGATTTATCGATGAACTTGATGAGCGTTTGGGATTAGGCTTTGGCTGTGCGTCAGCGGAATGGCCTCACGACTCGTTAACAACCTCTACTTATGGAGTTAAACGAGATTATGATGCATTGTGGCTCACCTATGAAAAAGTTCGCTCGGGGCAGTTTACTTTAATTCGAAATAACGAACTGTTTGGTTTGGTGGGGTTATTGGCTTAACATTAGAAGCACCAAGATTTCTTGGATATATATATATATTATATATATATATATATATATATATATATATATAAAGATCTTTCGATAAAGGGTAATTATCAGAAAGGTATGAAATTTCTTTTACGTGCATTTATTACAATCGGTGAGCAGCAGGCCCCACGTCCCCATCATCCCAGCTACTCCAATAAAAGATGAGGGCTAGTGGACATTACGCTCAATCTTCCTGTGTGAACGGGGCTTGGGGATTGCCACTACATCCTCTTGAACAAATGAATAATAGAGCACTTATTCTTGAAATCGAAGAGGTCTTGTCTCGCTAGAAACCCGCCTTTATATATATATATATATATATATATATATTATATATATATATATATGTGTGTGTGTGTGGTGGTGTGTGTGTGTGTGTGCGTGTGTCGTCATGCGCATTTGTGTTCGCAGTTGATGTAAATTTACTGCAGATACATGTACATTATTAAAACCATTAATGCAACAGTTTTTTCTGTTTGTTTAAAATTCCCCTCCCCTCTTTTTTACGAATTAATTTAGATAACTTTTTTTTCTTTTTTTTTTTTAATAAAATCTTCGGTTATGTTCGAGTAGAAACAAATGTCTTTGAAATGATCCCATATGGCATTTTTCAGAAGAGGGAGAAGGGAAGGCGGTTCCTGAGAGGGAGGAAAAAAAAAAAAGGTTCATGTAAACTGAGTCGACTCCACCTGTTTAATCGCACCTTTTGACCGATAAAAACCCACTTAGAGATTGACTTTCACCCTAACAGATTCCTGTCTCTGCTACGTAATCTTTTCATTCGCGTGGCCCTTATCCGTTCTTTGGCTTCTTGGGCTGGGTTGAATAGTAATGGGCTCCTTTTCTCTTACGGTTAGATACGTTTCCACCTTTTATTCTGAAATCTGATGACTTTCGTGTTTTTTTGTACGGTCGATTATTATTAATTTTAGTTGGAATATCTCGGCATTTTAAAGTATTTAATGCCTGTTTGAAGTCGATCTTCAACGTTTTTAATAAAATAGTTGAAAATTATCGAACATATGTTTATAAACTTACTTTCAACGTTTTGATGTTAAATGTTGAGGGTGCTTGTTACTGATAGTTAAATTTTGTTTTTGAATTACAAATGTAGTATTGTAAAGTTGATTCCTTTGTCATAAGATGTAAAGTTGGCCTCTTGCTCTTGGAGAAATAGGATTTGGAGAACGAAAGAAATATTTTATATATATATACATATATATATATATATATATATATATATATACATATATATATATATATATATATATATATATATATATTTATGTATATATATATATATATATATATATATTTAGTATATATATATACACATATTTATGTAAAGACACACACATATATAGGTAGGTATATATATATATATATATATATATATATATATATATATATATATATATATATATATATGTTCATGGAAATAGTTACAAAAGAGAAGGAATTAAAATTTTACTCTGTATAATGAGGTAGTAACAGAGGTTAATATTTGCCTGTCAGAGGATAACCATTAATTTTAATGGAACGCTTTTGTAGTATTTAAAACTCCAGACTTGAAAATCTAAGGAGATTGATTGCAAACAAAAGATCGCAATGTATCATGTTTATTAATCTATCTTCTGGTTTTGGTGGTAGCAATATTCTTTTAAAATACACTCATCTGCATCAGTAGACCAAATACGTTGGAATTTAGTGATCTTAGACCCAGATTTTCACTTTATTGTTTTGAGAATTTGTCGTAGCATAGGTGGATAAGAGACAGTTCACATTTGATAGCTAACCTGAATTGAATATCTCTTATTAGGCATTGAGGTACCTTTAGCATATAATTCAACTCTGTTTTCTGTGATATATATTAAACTTTATTGTGAATTGTCTTTGTAAAGTCAGTATGAGGTCATGTTAGCTGATAAAATTATTCAGGTTGATGTAAAATATTTTTTGCACCATTGTGTGTCCTGCATAAAATTACTCAGTATCTAGGAAGGGAAAATTATAAAATTTATTTGCTTACTTAAAAAATAAACTGAAAATTTGCTAGGTTATTTGAAGGTCGATTGTACACTTCAAGTTGCGCACGCTGTTTAGGCATGCTTTACTCTTATGCCGTAAAACCGCGTAAAAAATGCCTAAATAACGTATTTTCTTGTTGAAACTTTCATTATAATAACTATGTAACGGGAATTTTAAAATACTTTAAAACGGTGAACCAGCATGATTTAAATTTGGGACATTTTTGAGTGATTCCGCTTTGCTTGTATTCTTGAAATTTAATGACACCAATGAAATGGTAATATGTGATAGCTACTCATGACCGACTAATAATCCAAAAATTTTACGTAGATTAATATCTAACTGGTTTGTCTTTTGATTTTGCATTTGATGAGAAATGGCTGTACTGGAATTTGCAGGGTCAGGCGTAACGGAGGCATTTCGAATAAGATGATAGTGAGAATTTTATGTATTTAAAACGGCTAACTTCATAATATAAATCTTGCTTACATTTTTTCAAGTGATGAGAAAATTAATATAATAATTTTTTTTATTTACAAGAGCCATTTACTCTAAAGCCAAATTTGTGACAGAAAGACGCAGATACTCAAAAATAATTTTTTTTATTTTAGAAGTTAAAAGACAATTGATAAAAAGAATCTTAAATGTAGCGGCAGTTGTAGGGTCCTAAATGGACAACTGCTTTGGAATAATGAAGTATTCAAAGCCATTATAATGAACAAAGGTGCAGTTAAAAAGAAAACTGGAAAGAAATTTATCCAATGGTTTTCGACATTAGATTGATTATAGTTTAAACAGTCTTATACTCTTCCTGCTTATTGTACATTTGGGAAATTGTTCCTGAAATTTATCATTTCACCAACACATGCATACACATTAAACGATATTTTTTTATGTGTATATATACTTACATACATACATACATACTTTGATCCTTTAATATCCATTAATTTTGAATGTTCAACCGTAGTTGAATAAACGGACGAAAAAACTGCCTCCCTGCACCAGGCTTTGAAAGCCACAGGTTCAAACCATGGCCCAAATATGTGCATTTACCATGTATAATTTCCTCTGGATGTATAATGTACTGAAGGCAGAGTGAATTCTGTAGTGAAGGGTGTTTGAATCTTAGTGGTTGGGATGATAAAAAAAGTCACATGTATTTTAGAAAATTGCCATATATGTATATTATTTTGATTTCAGTCTAGGTATGTAAACAACTGGAGCTCTAAAGATAACCTTTTCTTTATATTGCCAGACGTCATTTACTCTTGTCAGTATCTTTGGGAAATATAACTAGAACGCAAAGGTTTTATATTATTTCATTTTACCTCGAAGTGGCCAATCGTTTTCCTCTAAAACTGGTTTTTTTGCATTGTGGTTTTCTCATGCATATTGTCTTTAAAACTGATTGTGCTGTTTATATAAAAATGAGCACTCGACGAGTGGACGTCTTCGTTTTAGGATGTAGTAAATAGCCCAATTTAATGCAAGCTTGATGGTGCGTGTGTTGAATAAGCTCGGCATTTTCTCATGCACTGGATTAGGAAGCTGGGTAGTCATGTACATAATGTCCATGTGATTACTTTGTATGTGTAAATCTTGGATCGTAAAGTAAATGGTATATATTTAAAAGCATTTTCCGTGTAGGAAATTGGATGAAGTATTTATGATTTGCATTTGTTATTGTATGAAGGGTTATGAAATGAAGAGAGGTTTACATGATATGAAGCTTATTAAAAAGCTGTTTATGGAAACCACTTTAATTATGTATGTGCTAATCCTCGCTGGTTTATAAAACGTGGAAAAGGCGTATTTATATTTGTGAATGCATTTGATGAGAGATCGAAAAAAGCCGGATATGACTGCGCATCTAGCCGTATCCGCTGAATGTTTATAACCTTTAATCACTGACACTCGTCCCGCCAAGGGTATGATTACCCTTCCTTTGCCGTAAGTGCGCTACCTAGATGCCCGCCATTAAAGTGGATTTTTATACCTTATTCATCAAAAGGATAGGACTTCAAACTTTTTTTTTCTTTTTTTTTTTTACTTTTTTCTTTTTTCTTTTTTTTTACCAGAAGGTTTTGGGTGGCGAGGGATAGGGACAGGGAGGGAAGGAGGAGGGAGGGGGGGGGGGTAATTAGTTAGCGGCTACTGACTACCGTGCTATTAATGTAGGCGATCAGACTTGACGAATGGCAGAGGCGGAACGCGAGTCCGCTCGCCAGGTTCTTCATTATAGAAATGGCGGCGAAGGATTGCAGCCTCTTAATTGCCGATGATTCTCGTTTTAATTGCCGCACCGACCCGAATCAACTCTTCTATCGTGGCTTTAATGACGCTATTAATATTAATGCTCTCGCTGCGATTATTGTAACTTTTATCTTTCATATTTTGCGATCTCTCGTCCCGAGGGCTTTTATTCCCTCATAAAATAAAAGAAAGCAAAAAAGGTGCACTATCCCCGGGACTTCCTCTTTATAGTTGGCAACTGGCACACCACCGATATCTTTCGAAGCTTTCGTCGGTTTTGGAACAAAAGTTATGACCACTTGTGTTATTCTTCGCTTTTGTTATAAATAATTCGTAACCTTAACTGACTAGCGTGTGCGTTTTCGTTAGTGTGCCGATTTCTTTTATCCTGGCACAGAGTTGACCACGTAAGCACGTAATAGTTCAATTACCAATTGTTCATGGAAATGAAAATGACTCAAATTCAGTTTTTATACTTTTTATATTCTTGTGCTTTCTGCCCAGCCAATAATAAAGAACTTTATTGTATTAAATTCAGTATGGACAGAAAGTAAGCTTGGTGAGTAAAACTACGGCGGAGAAATAATTTAAATGCTTCATATTCTAAGTAAAGCCTAGGACAGGAATACAGAGGTTGAGAAGGTCGTATAATGTCAGTTGATAACAGAGAAATTATTACTTATGACATACAGTTTCAGTGTTTTAGGCCTGTAATGTTAATATTTTTTATATCAGTAGTGTTAGAGGACTTTCTTTAAGCATGATTTCTTAAAGTATGTGTTGTATGTTGAACTCGACATTGTCTCAATGTGTGTTGATTAATTTTATGCGAGTACTGATTACTCCTCGTAATGCGTAATTTCTAAACACAAGATAGTGGATCTAGAAGATACAAGACTACCGTATGCTGCAGAATATCCAGCAATTTTTTAAGTAATATTTAATGAAATACTTTCTTGTATCAGCTGGGAAGTCAGAATTTTTTTTAAAGGTATAAAGAAGAAACTGAAAGAAAGAGCTGAGCGGGCACGCGATATGAAGAAATTAGAGCTTAAAGATAATTTTAAGATTAGCCCCAACGAATTTTTATTAGAAGCTATTGAGGGAACCCCTGTTATTTTCAAACTTAGCGTTAAATGCGAAACAAACCTCTTGGAACGTAATAGGGACAAACATGTTGGTTGATGTGTTCAGCAGAGTGAATAATCTCAGCAATAAACTTTAATCACAGGAAAATTATGCATTAGAGAGGCGTTATTAGAGATTACTGAAAAGGTGTTCATGTACCGTTTCATTGTTCTAGGCGTGGCTATTAATTTTTTCAGCTCTGTTATTATGTTTCGTTTTTTATAACGGCAGTTTAGCTGCCACAGGACAGAGGTATCTTAAACGTCTGAACAGAATAGAGGTTAACTACGGCAAATACCTATGAAAAAAGGAGATCGTTCCTTTTATTGGTTACTAATGAAAAATTGTAATGAGCTGTGGTGTGATATACGAATTTTATGTTTACTGACTTAAAGATTATCAGTGTTGCAAACACTCTTGTTGTAATATCTTCATTTAATAAAATCTAAAATAGTGAACCAGACTTTGCCTCAGACATATTTGGGATCAAAATTAGGAAAATTTAGACGTTTGAATCAGACGTTCATATCTCTCTCTCTCTCTCTCTCTCTCTCTCTCTCTCTCTCTCTCTCTCTCTCTCTCTCTGCGCATCGTTGGTTGTCGTTTCCGCTTAGACACGTTGTGAGAGACTGTTGAACAAGCGAGGAATGATCATCTTCCAAGGTTTCGATGTTCCCTGAGAGAAAGTTAACTAATGAAAGAAAGAATTGATTATACTCTTGACGTCTATATAAGGCTTCACCTGATGATGAAGTATTCACTCAGTTCATTGTACACCAGAGACGTATGGATTTAATTAATGATGCTACGAAGAGGAAGATCTCTCTCTCTCTCTCTCTCTCTCTCTCTCTCTCTCTCAAGTATATGTTTAATAATAAGATGGGAGACGAAGCAAGAAAAGTAGCAGGGTGTATGGAAAAAGTTGAGAGACCTGGAGTGTCTGTGGAATCCAGATGAAAATAAAACATGATAGGATATTAATTTTGAGCCTTTCAATGTAATAAAAAAAAACTTTTAAGCCTTTTATTAAACTACTAAGGTAAAGTATCTGCACAGTAAAATATTTGTTGTAAGAAGACTTGAAAAAAAGGCGAGAAATGTGGAGATACACTGAAATTTTGATGAAGACTTTCTGAGATATGCTGGCCATGTGGAAAGAATTGAGGATGATAGCTTAATGTAAAGGTATACAATTCATAAGATTAGGGAATAGAATAGAAAAAGATGTAACAATTCATAAGTATTAAGGAATAGAAGGGGAGGAAAACCTAGACGGTGTGAAAGAATTGGCGAGGATGAGCCTCAATGCCCAAGAAGTGTGACCAGAACACTAATAATTAAACGTGTCATATGCTGGTTTTCCTTGGAAGGAGTGACTCAACAAGTATGTTGGTGTGTATGTGTGTCTTTATGCGTTTGCACCTATAAGTATGCATTGGCATATAACAGTCCATAACAGAAGATTATCCCTTTATTTGTTAATGAACGCCCATTACATTTTTATGTTTATATCAAAAGTGAGGAATATGTTCAAGGCGTCAACAATCGAGAGAGAGAGAGAGAGAGAGAGAGAGAGAGAGAGAGAGAGAGAGAGAGAGAGGACATGAATCAGGTTTTCAGTAAACATCTGGAATTTGGTAAAATTAAGGGGTGAAAGTATGACTGAAAAATTGAGACGTCTGTGTCTTACGTTTTACTGAAGGGTCATAGGAGGAGTTCATGTCGGAAAATACGTGAAACAAAAATACAAAATAGATAGTTCACGAAGTCTTCAGTTAATATTCTACTAAGAGAAATATGATATTTTTACACTAAACGAAGTCACAGTGATGACGAACATTACTCATCATTTTTCATCTTCATTGAAAAAAAAAAGTTATTTACTTTAATGTTTTCATGCGTGCTTATTGAACAAAAATTTATATATCTTTTTTGAATCCACATTTCTTTGTGAGTTATGGACGAAAAAAGTTATGCTTCAGAATGAGGTTTGGAGTTATGATTTTTGAATTAACATTTTCTTCCTCAGTTCTGTATTTGTTTCACGCGTATGAATTTTGAAACCGACTCAATTTACGAGGCAGACTTCATCAAAAATAAAAGTATACGACGGAGGAAACTCATGGATTTATGGGGCATGATGGCCGTGTATTACCGTTTACGCCAAAGTTCAGCGATTATGCCTTGATGGTTGGGTCAGTTCTCTGCCTCGTGTTGAGAAAAACTCTGGAGGAGGAGTAGGAGGAGGAGGAGGAGGAGGAGGAGGAGGAGGAGGAGACGCGCCTTGTCGACATCAACACTTACATGTGTTATAAAGAGTTAAGGAATGCAGAGATTATGAGAAAAGATTTGCGAATCTTTCTTTCTTTCTTTCTCTTTTTCTCTGTCTCTGTCGCTTGTAAATAATACCCGAGAAATATATAACTGGGGAGGCATGTTTGCATCATTATATGTTTATCTGTTTTTCAAGTTTTGAAAATGATGTATTAGAAGGTAAATATTTTATGGTTTGATTTGACCGAAAAATGCTAGTGTCTTCCGGTTAATTTTCCGACATTTTGTTACGAAATTCTTTTTATTAGTTATGAAGTACTGCGGGTTTTTCTAATTGATTTAACGTTGAGAACATTTCAGTGTTCTAGGATTGAGCACTGTCGGTAAGCATTTCCATGTCCTAAGTTTGGCTAGGTTTGTGATTGGCGAATGCTAAGTTGACGGGATGAGACAGGAGAGTTTCAGATAAAGCTGTTGCTCTGAGTTTTGGAAGACCCATAATACTATGGAACTTGCATAGAATACCTCTGCAGAATACAATTTGCTTATTTGAAAGCGAGAAAGGACCTATTTGAATAAAAGCAGATATTTACAGAAAAAGCAGTAATAGCATTGATTAAATATTATTCATAGCGTTTTGAGGCAAAATCCAATTGTCCTTCTTTTTATATAATTATGAGTTGCGTATTTCCTGTTCCAGTTGAAGAACCCACGATTTGGAGTGTATTAATTTTGACCATTTCATCATCTAAAACACGTTTGCCTGTATTTCATGGTTGTATTATATGACAAAAGGGAAATTGAAACGCATCAAGAATTACAAGCCCGTGGACCCCTGTATTAATTATGTGATTTTGTTGCTCATGGATTTTAAAATTTTCCCCCACATCTGTATATTTGGTAACTCGAACAGTGTCGAAGACTTCGAAGAATGATTCTCTCTCTCTCTCTCTCTCTCTCTCTCTCTCTCTCTCTCTCTCTCTCTCTCTCTCTCTCTCTCTCTCTCTCTCTCTCTCTCTCTCTCTATGTTAATTTTGATAATGACTATACCTGTATCGAATCGAGTACGACAATTAAATTAGATAAAGCTTAGACACATGTTCTCGTGATCCATTAACATTGCTAGTATATATATATGTATTATATATTATATTAATATATAATATAATATTAATACATATATATATAGATATACTTATACTATAGATTATATATATATATATAAAAAAAGTAGTAACTTTCAAAACCACTCTTTTAAACATAACTAAATTAACTCCACTCGCTTTATCTTACTGTAAAGAAGACGTAAAACGTGAATATACTTAATTTACTAAAGCAACGTAAGAGGAATAACATTATATACTATATGAAGCGAAGGCCGTCTGTATCTACTACACTTTCTACATAATTTCCATTTCCTAGTAAATGGGAAGAAAAAATTGGCGTAACCTCCTTATGAAACAATTTAATCGCTCTTCTCTAGAATATAAATGTAATTTTGCGATAAGAAAGATATTATACGAAATAACTAGTCGTATCCAGAATTACACCCGGGAGTAATCTGCATAGGGTATCTCTGGCGCATTGCGTATAGTGAGTGAGCACAGATGCCATAAATTGTATCCTTCTACTTGTCGTTAACTGGGTAAGCTCTGAATATATTGGCTTGGCACGAAATATTACCCAGTTTAGGATATTATCCGGCGTATATAGTAAGAGAATATTTGGTCTTGTTATCATTATATACTGCTGACGATTTGTTGCACAGGAATTTGAAGATATAGTGAGGCATAAATTTAAGTATACGGGTATTTTATTTATTTTATTTTGTATATTTATTTATTTGTTCAGTTTTTTGAAGCTGTGGATTCATAAACGTTATACTGTTTGTTAGGGTATGTAGGAGCAACATTAGTGTTTTATTGCCTCTGTCAGATCTTCCAAAGGAGCTTTGATAAGTTTCTTATTCACTTGTCTTGAAGTCATGTAATTTCAAACTGCAATAAAATGTGCGTAGAATAGAATAAGAGATTAGGGGAGAAGAAAAAATAAATCTTTTTTTATAGATCTATAAAGCTGTACACTGCTGCGTAAAATCTAATTGAAAAGGGGCCTTCAACTCCGGCAGAAGAAAAAGGATTGCCGTGTATGTATGAATGTCGATACATGATGCATAGGAGGGCATTATTGGAATAGGCATTAGCGTTGTTAAGGGAGGTTGTCGTCGATACGGCTGACTTCATACGGGATGCGCATCGTTAGATGGATGCCGTGATATAGAGGGTGAAAAGGGATGTGCCTACAACTCGTATTCAATAAAAACGCTCAAGAAATATTGATGAAGTGAGGGAGAATCACCTCTCTCTCTCTCTCTCTCTCTCTCTCTCTCTCTCTCTCTCTCTCTCTCTCTCTCTCTCTCCATGAGTGGAGATGTAACACATACTCCTCACGAACCAGGAGAATTGGATTTGAACCCGAACGAGAAAATGGTTTTAACATTCTGTTCAAGCCATTATACCCTTCGTTTTATTTAAGCATTAAGTACTGTCGCTTAAATTTAGTTGACTCCTGTGAATCAGAGCCGGGATAAAGAAGATACCGAGAGTAGAATAATAATAATAATAATAATAATAAGTAATAATAATAATAATAATAATAATAAAAACGATCACTGCTTCCTCTAAATATGTCCCACCAAATCCTAACCATATGGTGGAACTATTTATCAAATAAGTTTCTCTCTCTCTCTCTCTCTCTCTCTCTCTCTCTCTCTCTCTCTCTCTCTCTCTCTCTCTCTCTCTCCACACATGCAAAGAGGAGAGAAAGAGAGATACACGCTCACTACAAGTTTTATGTATTATGGTCCACTGGCGTAAAGCTACAAGTTAATTTTTTTATATATCCGTGATTTTTTTTTTATTTTTTTTTTTTTTTTGTTTATACACTGAAAATTCTCACAAGCTCTACTTAAGAAAAGGCGGACAAATTTCATGAAAAGGAATTTGTATCGACAACTTAAATTTTTTTGAGTGATTAAACGTTTGACCAAGGTGTTGTTAGTCTTTTTTCTGTAAGGTTAAAGTGGTTTCCTAGTTGGTGTTAACCATGTGATATTTGAGTGAAGTAGTATGTAGTATATGAAATGTATTTTATGATTGTAGCAGATACACATTTTAGTATTTTAACAAAAATCCGACTTTTGCTTTTTAACGGTACAGAAAGGGTAGTGCCAGTCTAATGTGTTTTTTACCTTTACCAAATATCCCCATAGGTATTGTCATATGACATCAATGAAAGAGATAGTAAAAATATTTAAAAAAAAAATCGCCTAGCTACTGCCATTGTCTCTTATTCATGTTTCAGATGAAAGGTGCATGTTCCTTGGAATGACTGACGAGCATCGTTTTGTGTTTATTTGATTTTTCATGGTGAGGTTTTCTTATAAAAGAATCCCACTTTTTTCGTAATTACTCTCTCTTAAGATGTAACCGCTGTTTCTCCCTATGGGAGCATTCTTAAGGAAATCCTAATTACTTGTTCACGATTTTCTTTGAGTGACCTAAGTACGGCAGGTCCGATTGGTTAAATATCTTCATACGCTGAAAGTAAGGCGTCCGGCCTTATCTTGAGTAACGTAATTAACCAATTTCTCAGAGCAAAGACAACTTAATGCCACCCGTCAGGAAGTGACAGAGTGAAATATGTTGAGGGAGTGATCGGTTTATTCTGCGCACTACTCAAGACAACACGCATTAAGGGAATGACCCCGCTATACCCATACCCAAGGGGCATCATGCTCCAGAAGGAAGTAGCCCAGCCCATAGAACAACAAAGGCTTTTTTTTTTTTTTTAAGAGCCCGGGTATGGCCAAAATACTGTACAATGGAAGGTTCCGTGCTCTTTTAGGGGCAAAGTCACGAGCTGGGCATGGGCTCATATGGGGCCTGAAGTAACAACTAATGATTTTCGCGTCATCTTTCCAAAGGCTCTTGATGGCGGGTTAGGGGCTGCATCAGGACGGTATTTTCACACTGAAATCGCCCCTCCGAAACTCTCACCCATAGCAAATTATAGGGCTAAGTCGGGGGAAATGCATGGGTGGAAGACGGTGAACTATAGCGCCAGTTGTCCATCGAGACAGGACCTCGACGGCAGGTGGTGATGAGGGCCATTGCCGTCGTGGCGTCTCGCTCTTCTAAGGGCGCAAAGGATTGGGGAGCGAAAGGCCGTGTGGGTGGAGTTGGAGGAGGAGGAGAAGAAAGAGTGCGCTGAGGAGAAAAGAGAGGAAGAAAGAGAAATAAGTCATCGAGACTAACCTGATAAACACTTTTTGAGGTCATGTGTCAGCTGAAACTTCTTAATAGAAAGTTGCTGCTTCAGTGAAAGACTTAGGCCAGATAAAGCGAGGCATGATGTTTAAATTCATGAACAGAACCCGTACTATCATTAGGTTATATACTTTACTGTGAATTGTTTCTTCATGGAAGGTAATACATCATTCGTGAAACATCCGGCGACCTTGTATTTTATTTTATTTTATTTTTTTTTCGTACTATCCTATTCAGTGGCCTTTATCAACCTGGAAGATTATGTGGTTAGAAATGGTGCTATATCTGAGCATAGATTTAGAAAGACAGACATGCCAGTCTTGTAGTTTCTTACTTCAAGTAAGCTACAAACTACTAACTTTATATTTTAGAATACAATAAATCCATTACTGTATCACATGCATTCCATATAGAGTCCATTATTTTTTCTACATATTTTAAGAATTTCCTCTAAGCATAAAAACCAGAAACAGATCCGCACTCTCATTGAGGCAAGTTGTAGCGGACGCATCACTTGACTTTTTGCGAGTGCAGAGAACAAGTTTTTCGCCAGGTATGATCGTCAAGGGAAGAATTCTTTAGTCAACTCGAGGGATTTTATGATTTACCGTCACTTCTTTGGCCAATGATTATAGTCAGGGGTAACCCCATTTGGACGCCGATAAATTTCGGGGTGTTTACATTAAAGAAGTCGCTCTTCTCCACCCATGTAATAAATGGTTCGCTCCAATATATTACTTTTCAAGGGTGTCTTAAAGAGTCGAGGATCGCATTTAAGAACTGACCCATGTCTCCCACAGAAGTGATAGGCTATGGCAAAAGGCTCATATTTTTGGCATTTTTATGATCCCGTTGCCTTAAATCAAAGAGGTATTTGTTTAGCTGTAACCCACAAGAATTCACCCCAGTCTGTCGTGATGTGGTAAAAAAATAATGTTTCTGTTATTGTTTCCGACTCAAAGTTGGGCTGTTTTTCATGTAATTAATGTGCATTTATAATTAAAGTAATTTGTGTGTGGGTGTATATATTAGCTTATTATGCATGCATAAACACAAGTGCATTGTCACACACCTATACGAATGTGGGTATTCAACGAGAATCAATTTTCCTGAAAGTAGGTTCTTCAGTGATTGGAGATATTTTAGGCCCTCTTGAATAATATAGTTTTGCATATCTTCAGTTTATTTTATGTCCTTTCATTAAAACACTTCAACTACTATTCATGTCATAATTACTGTTGGGTTTTGCTGCGTAGCATCTTTATCATTCCTGGGTTATTCTGTTTTTCATGCATCGAATTTTTTCATCTTTATTTCCTTGGTAATATATATATTTTTTTTCACCTCAAACATTTTTCATAATTCCATTTGTCTCTCTCAGTCATTGTTTACACCAAAGAGGTGATGGTTAAATTTTAGTAATGCATATAAGTACGTGTGTACTCTGAATATAGTAATTAAAAATGAGCTCTTACGTACTTTTCACATAACGGGAAAACAAGAGCATTTTTATAACTTTTGGGCAACAACTCTGTCTTTTATGTATTTACTGTTATCTCAGAAATAAAATGAAAAATTATTCGGTAACTGGAAAGCAAGACTCAGCACTGGGTGACTTGCTGCGTTTTATATTACGTCATGTGTCGGTATATTCTGTACATAAATTGTGAACCTGACGATAAATTTCCTATTTCCAAAATAGATATTTTCATATGTTAACCGCAGCACCTATCTCGGTAAAATCACCGAATTACATGCATTAGAAGGCCAATCCCCGTTGGTTAGGAGACATAAACCATGCCGCCTATTGAAGTATTTTCATCGATTTCGAAATTGTGCGGGAAGATTTTAGATGGTTGGTATTATAAGTCTCGACGTCATAATTCCTGTAGCGCATAAACCACCACTGAACGGTAGATATGAAGTGTTACGCGTCATAAATAAATCTTGGTTATGTTATAATCCCCGTAGGGTCTTCAGCGTGAAAATTGAATGAAACTATTTTAAATAAATGTACGTATGGAGGCGTAGTAGGTTAGTGTTGATATGACATATAGTGTAGAATGAATAAATTGTATATGAACTATATAATGTACGCCGACTCTTTTAGCAATTTATGTTGTTATCCCCATGGTTTTTACAATGTAGAATTTATCTCAAATATACCGAGATTCGTTGATTATTTTGAAGGATTTTGGATTTATTGGCCAGTGGCTGTTGATATTACATTTTTCAGTTTTATGAACTTTATTCTCATATTCTTTACTAAATTTTTATCATATGATCGGTTATTCTGCAAATTGTATGAGTTTACTCTCATTTGATATCGAGTGTCCAGCAAATTATCATACTTTAGGTTTCCATTTTTTTTATATTACATGTTAGATATTGCATTTGATTTCTTAAACTCATCATCGCAGAATGAAAGGGAAGTTTCAACACTTGCTGACTAATGACTTTTCTGAGAATTTCGTATTATTTAGCCTCTTGCGGCTTTGAGGAATAAATTTGAATTTTATCATCGGATACTCTTTAATCACAGGAATAACAAGACGAATTATAGTGATTAAATCGAATTCAAGAAACACTGGGAAAAGAGAAATGGAGATTGAATTTGACCTTTGATAACCTTTGTTAAATAGTTTTTATGCCATAAGAAGCTTTGAGTTAAAAGGGCAACCGTTGAATTTCTGAAGAAAAATTGCAGCGCTCCTGTACATTTATCTATAAATATATATACAATGTATATATATTTATCATACGATATATATATATATATATATAATACATATGTGTGTGTGTGCGATATATATATACATAATATATAACATATCCATATATATATAGATGTGTGTGTGTGTGTGTGTGGTGGTTATATATATATACATACATACATCATACATATATATATATATATATTATATAGATATATATATATAATATAATAAATATATATATATATATTATATATGTGTGTGTGGTGTGTGTGTGTGTGTGTGTACATATTATGTATGTCATACGTATGTATGTATGAATATGTGTCTGTAGGTAAATGTGTAGGTTAAGTATGTATTTAAGTAAACAAAATTACAAAATTAACGAGATTTTAAATCAAATTTATTAGTATCTATTCATAACATTAACTGATTTATTCATTGAAATTGTTGTAACTAACAAAAATGTGGGAAATGTTTGGTTACCAGTAAATGCGTAATGCGTTGGTTCTAAGGTTATACATCAAATGAAATTCACCTACTTTAAAAGAGTATCTGTCTGTCTGTTTGGCTGTGCTACTCACTTTTTATTAGCGCCCGACCAGTGAGTGAATTTGTGTGTCCAACCAGCATGATATTTTCGGCAGGTTTTAGCTCGAGTAAACTTCACCCAAACTTGTAATTTGTTTTATCAGTCCTCAGGAGCAGCAGTTTGCCGACGCATGAAAGTTGCCGGATATTTATCTTTACGACTCTCGGTCACCGAATGTTACACTTTGCTGATTATGATGCCTCACTTGCTGTTGTTGAGGCTACGTCGTAACTCTTGATGGAATGCTCGATACCCACCAGGCCCCTAGGGAGTCGGGAGATGTAGTTGAAGATGTCGCTCTTCTCGTGACTTCATTTCTTAGTCCAGCTTCCGTCCTGTTATCGCCCTTTGTCCGGTTTGTCACATTTCTTCACTTTTCCTCATGGTTTCTCTTATTCTTTTATTATTCCATCTTTTAATGTCTTCCACATTGCATTGACCTAATTTAGAGCTTTTCCTCTACCCTATAACCTTCCTCCCTTCTTTCCCTTTCGTCTGCTTCTGAATTTTACTTAACGTCTTTCTTCTTCCTCCAATTTTTTTCTCTTTTCCCAAAAATAACGCCAAATATTTTCCATCTACATGTATCCTTGTCGTTGTTGTTTTAGATTACGCTGGCCTTATGCCAGCACGGGCTCTTGCTCATAGAGCAGCCCGTAAGACAAATTTCCTCCTTCACCTATGTCATCTTTCTCTTCTTAACATCTTTCTTCCCCAAGTTCCAGCATTGTTCTTGTTCCGTTCCATATATCTTTCTTCCCACATGGTAATGTCATCTCGCGCTTATGTAACGTTCCATTTTTGTATTGTTTTTAATTATGTTTGTATCTACTTTTCGTCAGACTCATCGATACAGCCTCCCATATAATGACTCTCTTCCCAGTCGTTTCTTGCATCTGAATAATTTTTCATATATAGTTTATTCCTAATATTATTGTTCTTCCCATTTCCCTTATAACTTCGCTCTTCCCTTTATCTCAGTCATTCTACTTTCCCTAATGTCCTGCAACCCTCTTTACGGTTACTTCTCATCGCCCCGTAAAATATACGCCTTCGTTTGTCCTCTTGATAACATCGTCCTCTGTGCTCTGCTAACATCTTGCATCTCTCTCTCTCTCTCTCTCTCTCTCTCTCTCTCTCTCTCTCTCTCTCTCTCTCTCTCGAACGCCTTCCGTTTACCCCATCGCCCCAATCGGACGGACAGTTTAGGACTCGGTTAACAAGATAAAGTCGTAAGCAACAGGGACCCCGAGGTCATAACCTGCCACCGATACCCTAGCTTAACTGATGGCTCAGTGGTCAAATGAAAGAGATAAACCGGACCTCCTGTACTCCTGTACTGGGTTGGCGGTTGCGGTGGTGGTGGGGGAGGGGGCGGGGGAACTTCAGCCCACTTTAGGGGAATGGTGACTGGCTGGATCCTGTTGAAAGGCTGCAGTTTTATTATATAATATTTATATATATATATATATATATATATATATATATATATATATATATATATATATATATATTTGTGTGCAAAGAATTGAGGACAGGTAAGAAGTTAAAATATCCCGAAATTGTTCGAGGATCCAAAAAGAGATATTTATATGGAAAGCAACAGAGATCCATGGAATACGAAAACTTTAGTTTGCCTTGCTATAGTGTGATAACTTTCAATGTATTCCTGTTTACTTTAAAATGTCATTATTAATGAGACATTCGAGAACAATACTTTGAAAAGGAATATATAACGAACTCTCCTAACAGTATTAAAGGCTGCGTCTATCGAATATCTTGTATGTCATGTGATATTTATATTGGTGAAACTGGAAGTTTTTTTTGCTTCTTCTTCTTTTTTGAAAGAGAATGAACAGCATAAAGAATGTAGGTATGCACAGGATAATAATGCAGTTTACATAAGGCGAGAGAAACAATAATGCTATCAGTTGTGCAGATGCTGAAAAGTTGTACTTGTACTATTATGCTATGTCGGCACATTGTATATTTGAGTCTAGTTTTGTAAAAGTAAGTTTTGATAAGAACCATGGAAAGGGTAACTTGATCAGTTTATAAAACAGTAAAATGTACGTATGTTAAGGAGTGTCGGTAGTATGGCCTTGGTAATAACAAAAAAGATTTTCCTCTGACTTTTACATTAGAAATGATCGAAAAACAAGATTTGTTTATTACATGCTTACCTTTCGGCATGTACAAAGGCATATCCGCTTTCTCTTTACTGTCTGTACGTTCGTATTAACAGTTTTTGTACATATTTTCTTGAAAAGTCTCCAGATGAGCCCCAATGAGAACATACCTTTACGGTCATCATCTGCGTGTGATGCTACACAAACACACATATATTATATACAATATTATCCTAATAAATTAAGGGTACCAAAGTTTGAATCCTGTTCATAAATGGGCATACTCTAGTGAAATCTCTGTTCCTCTGTGACGTCAGCTGTTGTTTATGTAATGAGCAGTTAGTCAACTGCAGCTGGCTGCGTCTTAAGTGAAAAAGAGGATTTAGCGGAAGGCTATAGATGCCATGCTCTATTAAATGAATGTATTTAGTTATAATTTTTTTATTTATTTACTTGTGGGGGGGGGGCGTGGGATGCAGATAGCCTACATGCAATGAAGTCCACTTTTAATAATCTTAACATCTTAAACAAGACAATGCAGACTAATGTTATGTACTTAATATATTGTGCTCGGTGTAATTACTGTCATTTAAGACGGGAACAGTAAACTCATGTATATGATTAAGTGTAGTTATATATGAATAATTAAGCATACAGACATGTATACACATTGATTATTTAATAATATCTTTAGAGCTAAAGTTATTCGGATACTAAATGCATAGAGTCATTCTTCCCGTTCAAAATCCGGAATAATGAATATGGTGGGAGTAATACAAGAGCGCGCTGAGGCTTTCAACCTTTTAAACATTAAAGTATTTTCTTGGCCTGTCAATTAGCATTCACCTGAGCGGCTATTGTATCTGTTAAAATATACTAAGACTTTCTTCGTCCCACATTTCATTAGAGTTCTTGTTGATTTATTTTATTAAAGGTAAATTGACAGTTATTGGGCCATATTGTATAACTAGACATTTACTGTACAGCGAACCTTCCAATACTTTTTATTCGGCTTTTTACTCATATTATGCTTTCTTATTGACTTGTGTTCTGCAGTTGACTGAATTCATGTATATATTTGATATTAAAACCAGAAGGCAAGTTCGTACGTGACTAACTAATTGTACATAATTTGCGCTAACGAACTTGCCGTTAAAACTAAGAAAATACCAAATGTTTTCTCGACTCTTTTAAGGATTTAGATGCATTGTTTTCTTTCTTGAGATCATCGTTTTTTTTCCACAGAACTTTAATTTTTTTTACTTACAAAGATGCATACTGACAGACGCCAAATTAATATGCTTTTATAATTACTGACACTAAGTATTTTCTTATATTGCTTCACCTACTCAAACTTAAGGAAGCCCGTTTCATACGTGCGCATGAACCTCTCCGAGTGTGTTCGTTTTTGCGTCGTACCCTTCCATACAACTGACGTACTATCATTATTCCGTAGCTACCTCGACCTTTTTTGCTAACGACTGTTCGTACACCCGGGCATTATAGATGAATCCCTTGTTTAAGTATGCCACCCATACCAGATGCACATGATGGAGATCCGATCCCAGACCTTCAGATTAATTCTCCCATATGTTTTTTACTTTCACTCGCCCCATCTCCCATTAGATGTCAGCCAGTACCAACAGTTGGGCGAGAAGGATGTGGGAAGAGTAGCATCTTCTGGCGGAGACGCGCTGGATATAGTCATCGCCAATTCAGAATGCCTTCTGCAATGTGCAGATGCTATCCGAAACATTTAGTTGTCAGGTCGTTGATGGAAAGAAACAGGTACTCGCTCGCAGGCGATTTCCATCCTAACTAGACAGTGCATGGCTACTATGAAAGCTGAATGATGTGTTCGGAAGCATAATTTATATACAATCTGGTATTTAACGTCAGCCGCCAAAATACGGCTCACTCCCTCCTTATTACATATGGCCTCTTAAAACTTTTCAGTGCGTTTCATGACTTTACTTTTAAAAGAGAAATGTCGATACCAGACTTTAATGGGAGTCGTATATTGGCCCATCTCTGCGGGTTCGATTAAATAGACCAGTATCTGGCATCCCATCTAACCCTGTACTCCAGCGCGGGATCGAAGGTTACATTATGTATTTTGAGTGATTGGCCTCGTCATCTTTACGTGGGAGTTTTTGCGCGCTGGTTTAGTGGGCGTGTCGCTTGAATCAGCCCTGATAGAGTAGCGATTACATAGTTTCAGTGCAGTAAGTGGAGCTTTGTATAGAGTATTGCTATTATTATTATAATTCGTATTATTAATATTCTCATTATTATTATTAATATTACTGATGTTGCTGTTGTTCTATGTTGCTGTTGTTCTGGGTTAAGAATTCTGGAACACTTTATTGTCCTCTCTGCAAGTTACTATTATTTTCCGAAGGGAAGGGACATCCATAAGAAAAGATAATAATACATTATTTACATGTTAAGCAAGTTCTTTCAGATTAGAATGCCCATATGCTAATAACGAGAAGACGGAGAACAGGAAATTAATACAAACAATGGAGTCGTAAAAACACACTCGTGTATAAACACACACACACTCATTATTTTATGACAGCAGCATAAATGTACGAAACCGTCGCAGAGACTGTTTTTCTTAATAAGATGTTCATTATCCTTTTACCAAAGCTCAACAAAATATTATTTGGTAAAAGGGTTAAGCAAATTTTATTACTGTTGGTAAAATCTTGTGGAAGAAGTTAAAAAATTGTTTTTCTAAATTATTAGTATTTTTTATATAAAGTTCTTTATTTTGTAAACAGTTTTTTTTCGAAATTCGAAAGGAAAACTGAATAACTTTCAAAGGACTTTGTCATTCTTTAATTTAATTTTTTTGTGGGTGTTGGGTAGCCTCACGCTATGTAAAGGAACAGATTTCCTTTTTCTTTCTGAAGTGCGAAGGACAAAGGGACTGATGGCCAACTGGTCTTTTTTAGTCCAGACCTTTAGATAAAAAAGAAAGAAAAAACAGGATGAAATGTGGGGCCTAACGACCACGGAAGCGATGAACATGCCTTGCGAAAGAAAACCGTTTAAAAAAAGAAAAGAAAAAAAAAAGGCAGAATCAGGGAGAGTATTTTCAAGCTTGGCATAGAGGGAAAGAAACTCCCACTGAGTCGTGCAATCAGCTGATGAAATACTTCGTTGTTGTGGCAGACATTGATTGTCACACTGAGTCCTCGTGGGTAAGTGCAAAGATTAACAAGCAGTTAACGTAGGCTCTTATCACTTGCTTGTTTGTCTCCCTAGGGCTGTTTTAGGAAATGGCCATTGCATTAAAAGGAGATGTCAACTATTTTGAAAGGGGGATAGCCTTGGCATGAAGTGGGAATATCATTCGTTTAAGAAGGGTTTCTCTTGCATGAAAATAAGGCATCTGTTATAAAAGAGAGTTGTTGTTTGGATGAGATGCTCATCTTTTCATTTTGAGAGATGTTTACTACCATAAACATGAAGAGTTGTACTGAGAAGGTTTATGTTTAATGTAAGAGAAACATAATTTGTATTGGATGAACTTTCATTTCTGATTTTAAAAAAGAAGCTAGTTTCTTAAGGTCACTTTAATTGCAAGATACTGTTCATTGCATTATAATCAAGCGCCACCTTTGTTGAAAGAACCATCCAGAAAAAAAGATTATCGTTTATTTTTAAAGGTTCATCTACAGTCTAGCACGGAAAATTAGTAATATAATATTTTATTTTATTGCATTGGTAGATATCAATTATATTTTTTAACATATAAAGGAATCACTTATAATTTTTAATATATAAAGGAGGTATTAGCCGTACTGAAAGTAATCATCTGTTTTAATAAAAGGAACTGTTTACGTACTAAGATGCATTATCAGCTTCAGAAAGGGTCATACTGTTTGATTGAAAACAAATGAAGCATTATACCTAGAAAAATATAAAATGTATTCAAACGACCTATACATTTCAGGATCGAAATCTAATATTGTGTTGAAAGACATCATAAATTAAAATCGTATTTAGCAGCGAAGAAGGGTGGAAGAAATACTGCGTCCCCATTTGAAAGCCGGACCTGCTTGAAGACCATAGGATGAACTGAGCTTTTAGAATAGGAA
>NC_061095.1:7248395-7265895 GCF_015104395.2 Macrobrachium nipponense
TAAATGATCAACTAACAATAAAACTACGGTTCATTATGGATCAGATTTAATGGCCTTGAAAGAGAGATACTGTTGAAGTTAATAAACAAGAAAAAATCTGGGATACAGCAGGAAAAATAGGGTATCGAACTCTCCCATTGTTTCAAAGTGACTGTAAAGTTTTATATCTTAAAATTTCCCATTTTAAGCTTTTATATTTTAAACATACGTAATTGCCTTTGAACATTGCAGTTGTAATGGTAGCTTAGTCAGTCATTTCCTATTTATGTATTGTGTAGTATTTGTAGTGAATTTGGATGACAACTCTTAAAATAAAATCTCCGTTACGCTCTTATTCATAATAAAAGTATATCTGTCCGTTTAGTAAATCTTAAACACTTTTTGAGCAAGGTATTTTCTTGGCAGGTAGCTTGCCGTGCGTCACCTCATCTGTATCTTAATAGAGGGACAATGGCAAGCAGCGGTCAGTTCGTTAGATGAGTGACGCCTTTCGGCTTCAAAAGGTCTTGCTCCTTATTATGAGAACAATGAGGATAAAGGCTTGAAATTATTCGGTCGTAAGAACAGAAGAAAGGCTCTTTTAGAATGAAGTTGTATTTTAATATGCCGACAAGTCACAAGCGACTTTCTTTCATTCACAAACACGTTCCTCGGCATTCAAAGGTGTGGCTCCGCTCGTTTATTGCAGTTATTTTTTCTTTATCTTCTGTGAAAATTCCGACGAGGCGTAATCACTACACGAAATGCTCCTTCTTATTTGTTCAAAGTTCAGTTAGGACAATTTTGCCTAACCTGTGTCATTTGAGAAAGTTACATTTTTAAAATGTTGTTGTTCGTTGTTTGTTGTTTATCACTTGATATACTCAATTTAAAATTGCCAAAGAGGATTATATTGAGTAAATAATAACGAAGTTTCCTCGTATATCTTTATTAACATAACTAGAAGTTAAGTGCATTATTTTGATATTTTATGTGCATTATTTTTCTTTTCTTTGTAATTGATTATTTGATGAACGTTTGCATTTCAAATCACCAAAGATCCTTGGAAGCTGATCATCGATGTTTATTCTAAATAGCAGGAAATACGTAAGATTTTAGCATTTTTTTTCTAAGTCACAACTTCCACTATTTTGTAATTCATTGTTCGATAAACCCGGGGATTCATAATGGCCAAATCGGCGTAAATTGAGTGAACAATAAGGTTTTCCAGGACGTTGGTGTTATCAGTGGGAAGAAATAGCAATAAATGGATATATCACGACTAAGGTAGCTGCTAGCCTTGACTGCAGCAGTATATCCAGCCACCTGGTCCCTTGACTGCATTATGACGGAATTTATATTATTGAATATGCATTGAACATTTAATCTGTCATAGGCGAGAGAGAGAGAGAGAGAGAGAGAGAGAGAGAGAGAGAGCTGTTTCGTAAATATTTGGTATATTTATAGAGGTTTTGCATCATAGGGTAAATTATTCTGTGTTTATTCGAAAATTAATTGCACACTGGAAATTCGTTGCATAGTTTATAGAATATTTAGCGGAGACAGAAATATCTAGCTTTCTGTTACCAAATGAAAATATACCAACCATCAAGTAGTGAAGTGAACTTGTATAAAAAAAAAAAAAGTGGACTAAATTTAAACTCTTAACTATTGTATGCAATATCTGGCTCTGAACACGATAGTGATCCTTTGTTTATTTTGAACTTTCTATGCTTTTCATGCCTTGCATTTGTCATATTTTGTAACAGATTTCTGTTGTATATAGGCCAGATTTGATGCCAGCTATTTGTGTACTCAGACTTAGATATACACCACTGTTTCATTCACTATGGTGCAAATTAGCGCTGCATTTGTTGTACGTATACAGCTAAATGTAGGTGGGACAAGTGCGGTAGCTTTTCTTACATATATGTTGAGAAATACTTTTAATGTGAAGTGAACTTTGTTTTAGTAGCTCAATCTGCAGAAAAGCAATAGATCTTATCCTGTCTTTATACTCAGTGACTGTATGCGTCGTGTGCTGTTAGTATGTTCGTCGCTTGATGGAAATGTATATTAAAATAGATGAGCATCTTAAAATACAAGAAGAGACCACAGCATAGTCTTACCGTAAGCCTCAGCTCTGTGAATATACAATGAACAAAATTTTACTTATTTCGGAAAGAATGCATAGCTAATATACTAAGAACTCTAGTGTATGTTATTTTATACATATGTTTTGATTAAGTAATTATCTTATAAGTTAAAAATATAACAAAAATGAAATGAATTGCTATCATGCCTTCAGAATTCCTCCTCGCAAAATGTTTGCTCACTGTACAAAGTACTATCCTTCTGCTCAAGCATAAGTCGTAACTAAAATGATCACAAACATAAATATTTGGACAAGTGAAAAATACACGACATTGCCCCTTTTGTTGTTTTCTCCCGTTCCTTTTGTACGTGTTACCCGTGATACTAATCCTTTGGGCACGCCTTTGTACCCTCCTTACATATCTCATGTGTTGAACTGAATGGAAAATGAATTTGATGTGGGAAAGAAATTAAATCCTCTCCTATTATCTTGTTCTTTTCCAGTGAACTACGAATCGTTAAAGGGTGCAGCCCGTCGTTGTTTCCGAAACTGAAATAGATTGTTTTTGCCCAGAATTGTGCTTTGTAGGATTATTTTACAAATATTTCAGGGTTTAGTATTTCACTTCAATGCTAATTAGTTTCGAAAAGGTTATTTTAGTGATTATTAACATTTATTTGGTGTCTTAAGTCAATAAGTTTAATGCCATTATTTTCCATCTCTCAGTATCGATATTACTATTGCAGACTTGTTAAGTTATATAAATTAAATTCCTTAATACTAATGCAAATTAGTTTCAGTGTAATAACTCAGTATGAAAAAGTTTTTAATGATGATAATCTTTTTTATATTTAATTAAATTTGTTTAAATTGATATTTTTAGGATTAAAAATATATCCTGGAAAAGTTTGTATTAGTGTCACAATGTTTCTGACATATTTTATCAGTGCAAAATATTTTGTGGAATGGCATTCCAAAAATGATTTTATAAAGAAATAGAAAATAAAGGGAAAAGGAACAAAAGTCATCTTTTCCGGGCGACATAATCTCTTCTTTTAAACGAATCTTCGACCACGAAGATGTTGGAAGGATCCCTTAAATAATTCATCGCTTCCAATAGCAGCTAATCGCCGGGAATTTACTGCCTTGTAGATCATGCTTTAAAGAGATTAGCCGGTTAAATATTGCAGATAACGCTCTCGAATGCATTCACTCGAGGCCTCCATATTAAGGTATAATTCACCCTTAATTACACTGCGGAATTTAGTCTTATTTCGCTCAGATTACTTTTCGCCCTGTCTACTTGAAATATTTATGTATATGAGATGCTTTTCGGCAACGGCGTGTGAATAGACAGTCTGTATGGTCTACAATATATATATATATATATATATCTTATATAGATATAATATAATAATACATATATACATATATATGTGTGTGTGTGTGTGTATACATATACATACATATATATATATATATATATATATATATATACACACACACACATACATACATATATTGGGGCCTTGCGGTCATGATACACTCCTTACCACCATTAAGGGATGAGGGTTCGATTACTGTGTGAGACATAATGATTTAGGCCGGTTGGCCTTCGTAGTTGATTATGTATTTGTAATTAGTTAACTGTAGTTGTTCGGAGCTAGGTTGATTTAGGTATGGGGTTAGCAACCTCTACCCAGAATGACTGACTGATGAAAGCCTGAAGGGTACTAACTCTTCTGGCGCCCACTGGAGCCGAGCTGACATTATCACATACTACATTTCTAGGGATGCAGCGAAGGAATTGCCAAAGCCATCACCATCTCCACTTCATTATCCCGTATACATTTAAAACTAACTTAATTTCCCGTCTGGTATCATTTCTAACTTTGCCATCCAATCTGTCTCAATATATTCTTTTTAAAGCTTTATTCTTTAGGTACGGTTGTACTCGTTCATCGTGCAATGACTTTCCGAAACTGAAAATAGAGGACAGTCTAACTTACGAAGGAGAAAAGTTTATTTTGAAAAATATACATGAAAACTTTAGGAAAAACAAAATAAAAGGAAATGAAGTTTTTAAAGTACAGAAATATATTCAAGATACTAGAGGTATTTATAAGCTAAAAAGAAAAAGATAAATGATAATATATCAACTATGTTGGGAGACTAGGACCTGCGATCATTATTTAGTCTAGGCTTTTAAATTATAGTAGAAACAGAATCGTGAATGTTCAATTCTAAATTGAAATTAACCATCGACAAAATATTAGATTTTTACATTCTACTTTATTTATTTCGCTAACATTTTCACAGTGATTCGTGAAGAGTTCGTGGGTCTTGACAACACCTTTGAAGATTTATGCATTTATCGACCTTTTTATTGTAATTTTTTCACTTAATAATGTTAGTGTACTTGTATTTGCTCTGCTTGCCAGTTTTTCATATAAAGCATTCAGTCGTATAACCCCACAATTTACAACTCACTTGTCATTTTTGCTAGTTCCACAAGAAAATGTGTACATTATAAGGAATAACAATAGAAGCAATGTGAGTGCATTCATGTGTAACAGACCTGAAGGCCATTGATAGTCATGCATATATTTATAAAGAGTAAAAAGCATGTTTCTTGGCATACACAACTATTCCGCCTACATTACCGAAAGACCCCCTTTAGATTGGGCCTTTTCAGTGTTCCACTTGATCTGCGCATGCAAGAACCTTTCCGACATGCTTCGGGAAGTTTGAATGTCTTGTGTTTAGTAGTGATAATGCATTAATCTCATATGTTACACCCATTATGATTTATGAGAGCTTGAAGCTTATTTTTCTCTCTCCTGCTAATTTTTGAGAAATTATCATGAAGTGTCGACTGGTAAATAACTTCCCTTTATCACACCGTAAATGGGATAGTGTTTTTATATTCTTCACAAAATCCCTGTTGAGAGAATATCATAAGAATATTAAAATAATCATATTGAATTAAGGGCAACATGCTGATGTTTCAGAAAGAACCATTTTCCGCGATTTCTAAGAGCCAAAAGCCCTAATGACATTTTGGAGATTAAGTACATTTTATTTAGAATTGGCGAAACATGAATAAAAAGTGGGTTATTAAATGTCCTCTCTCCTCTCTCTCTCTCTCTCTCTCTCTCTCTCTCTCTCTCTCTCTCTCTATCCCCCCAAAAAAAAAATAAAAATAGAAAAAATAAAAGAATGATTCGACTAAGGAAGACAGACGGCTGCAGTGATCCTTGCATGAACACAAGGAAATGAATATATGATGTCGAAGGTCAAGTCAGGAGGTCCAATAGGGTGATAGGAGTTCCACGAGGAACATTTGTTGTACGACATTCCTACTGATACAGAGTAACGGATGAAAGGAAATAAGGAATGTGTAATATGTCAGTCGACTGCAGATATCAACAGAGAGTAAATGATATATGGATTTGCAAAGGGGTACAAGTAATGCAATGAAATTATCAGAAAAAAAACGAATGAATAACTAAATATGTATATATATATATATATATATATATATATATATGTATATATATGTGTGTGTATTTATATATATATATATATATATATATATATATATATCTTATATATTATATATATATATATATTAGAAAATAAAATTGAACTATTAAGAACATAAAAAATTCAAGATAATTATGAACGAGTGATACGGAAAATTTAGATTTTTTTTTATGAAGATTGTTTTGGAGATATTGGTAGGGAACCTCAGACAACAGTGATGTACTATGTCTGAGACGCCTCAAGTTACATATATGAAATGAAACTGTATATGGGTTTAGGAATTATAGATGTCCAGACCATCTAAGACGTGGAAGCAAGATAATTCAAATTAAGAAACTTCATGGGTTGTGCTCTATTCATCGCCATACCCAAATTGCTTGAAGAGAGCCATAAAGTCAAACAAGTCTCTCTCTCTCTCTCTCTCTCTCTCTCTCTCTCTCTCTCTCTCTCTCTCTCTCTCTCTCTCTCTCTCTCTCTCTCGTACACGTAGTTAACAGACGAGACTGCATTACATTAGAATTCATGCGAATCTCGGTAAAATTATCAAGTGACTTGTATCTTATCAGTTGGGGCGCCGAATCCTGTGATGTCAGGCAGAATGATCTGGCCTGATTTACGGGCGTCTCCACTTGCACCTGCAGTGGCACCTTTAGCCAGAGGTTATGGGAGCAAGGAACGAGCGTGCGTGGCCGTTTGTGCCGTATCGTAATTTTCGCTCGAGTACTTTCTGCAACCTTCCAGGTCCTCCCCTTTTGCATGAACCCGAGCGCCCTACGATTCCTTTGTATTATTAAACCCTCTGCTTTTATAGGAGGGTGTGAGGGGGTCATAAAGCGACGTCGGAATTATGTGCCCATTCCACGCAGTTATTAAATCAAGCCACGAGAAGAGGCCTCAATGGCTGATGCAATTTCCTTTATATCATCCGATGGGCGAATCACGATTTATGAGGATTCGAACCCATTGGCTCGCCATATACAGCGCCAGGAAATTTGTTTATCAATCATTCGATTGGACAATCCTCTCGAACACCCACGCAACCATAATGAAATTTGATCTCGGGGGCAGCCCTTCAAAAAACACCCAATCGCCCACTACCCACGCTACCTCGAAGGATATCCTCCCGTGCATCAAGTCCTTCACCACCCACCCGTCCTGCCTCTCTCTCTCTCTCTCTCTCTCTCTCTCTCTCTCTCTCTCTCTCTCTCTCTCTCTCTCTCTCTCTCCAGCTTCCAACAAGGGTACGACGAATGAGAACTTGAAGACCTACATAAAAGAAGTTACTCCGTGGAGATCCTGAGCTCGTTTTCTCCTTAGTGGGATCTAAAACTCCGTAGGCCACCACCGCTACGCCCTCTCCCTCACGCAGGTCGCCCTCCTGAGCCCTCCCCGGAGGAGGTGGAGAGAGAGAGAGAGAGAGAGAGAGAGAGAACATATCCTAGGAAATGAAAACTTTATAGGTTCTCCTTTCTCACGCTCGATGCTCATGAGAGTGGTCTTGGAAGTTTCCTTCTCTCCTCTCTTCTCCTTTCCTTCTCCTCCTCCTCCTCCTCCTCCTCGTCTGGGCTTTTGATTAAGGTCTGCTCTTGGATATGTCTCTTTATTAAGTTGGTTTTTAATCTCTCTCTTCTCTCTCTCTCTCTCTCTCTCTCTCTCTTGTTTTTTTTTTATATTAGGAATATGATTTTCAGTGTAAATCAAGGCGAAGTTGCTGAGAAATAGTCGGTTGCTGTTTTTATAAAAAGTCGCTCGTGGCTAATAGCATTTTTGTTGATACTATAAATCTTATTTAATTGCCTGTTCTTAATTGTTTAGTATAAAATCTTCATCGACCCAGATACCTGACTTGTTATCTAAATTGTCGCGTTTCGCATCAATTAGTCACTATCAGGTTTTTATTGTTATTTTTTTTCAACCCTATGTTCAACTCTCCTCTTTTGCATGTCTTTCATAACTACTTCAATCCATACCCGAAGACTCAGCACTTTCTCCTACATCCCTCCCAAGTCTGCTTTTAGAACTCCGAGGAATTCTTAAAAAGTTTCTTTCGGTTTTTTTTCCCTAACTATAGAACAGCTTCTTGGGAGCAAGAGAGAGATTTAAGGAATCAGGGGAGACGTGAGCTTGCACAAAAATTCGGGGGTCCGAGTTTTAGATGAGGGAGAGATTGAGAGAAAGAAAAGCTGCACCCAACGAGTTTTCTGATTTCCGACAGAGATTGCCGGTGTTTATCCTTCAGATTTTGTTTTATTTTTTCTATTTCGTGCAAGGTTTTAAATTCTACAGTGTTTTTAAACAATGGGACCAGATTTATATTGAAAACTGGTTTCCGTCTACATATTTGAGTTTTTTCCTCTTTTGTTTAAGTTCTTCCATCTTACAGTATTTTTGCTTTAGGGCATGATGAGTATTTTCTGTCTGTAACGTTTCTGAGGGTAGAAATAAGTTTCTGTGAATATTTTATTTATTATGATAATAATAGTATTAGCTTTGATATGAGACCTTTCTTCAAACAGTTCGTGTAAAATATATCTGTGCCTGCTTAACGTAGGCTGTAAAATTTGTCATTTGAACTGTATTGTTATTTCTCCCTTAAAGGAGCTTTAACTTTCAGGTATATAATGGTCTTAAATCCAAAGTGATTGCGTATGTATGACAGATACCTCCAAGGCTATTCCACTCCGAGAGAGAAGCAATATGGGAAGTTGAGACAAAAATAAATAATAATAATAATAATAATAATAATAATAATAATAATAATAATAATAATAATAATATAATGAACACGTGGGAACCATCAAAAGAGCATAGACTTTTGCTAAAGGGAAAGTTGCTAAGTGGGGTACGGATCTCTGTCAGAATTTAATCAGCTCTTTTCTGTGCTATAGCTTACATTTCCCCCCTTGACTTTGGAGGGCAGACGCTGAGAAAGTAAACTTTTTCGCTTGATTGCTCGGTGGTGGTACTGAAACAAATTTTAACCGTAAAGACATTCTCAAACTTCCTTTTGGCTAGGGGCAGTTTGAATCGGTGGTCTTATGACAACTTAGGAAATATTTAACATTTATCTTTCTTTTATTTGGTATGACCATAGCAACGTTTTTAATTATTAATGATTTTGCTGGCCATTGTATTTAAGACGTTTTTGTCTTGATGAAAAAATGGCTTAATTGTTATTAAGAATGATTTAATCTGTAATCATAAAGAGCCATGAAACAAATTTTTATTCATATTAGTAGTATGCTCATTTTCTATTTTTAGTAAGCCTGTGATGTGTTGAATCGTTCCTGCTTAGACTGTTATGGATTATTACTAGTAATATTATTATTAATATTCGAATTAACGATAGTTCATTTAAGAAAGTCCTAAAATTCCATTAACGTGCAAAGCTAGACCCACCTATTAGAATGCCCGTATGTAGAAAAAAATAAAATTTAGAGAATACATTTACAGAAAATGAAAAAGAATAAGCCCATAAACTAACACACACACACACACACACACACACACACCACACACACAGAATACCCCAATATAAAAATAGCAACCGTGGGAGTCCTTCACGAGAGAGACCCGATGCGGAAGGTGGGAACAGGCAGGGTACACCCTCCTCGTGTGCTACGGAGAATCTTTTTATCGCCACTCATATCTGTTGACTGCATGACAGCATCTCGCGGGTACGTGGCGTCTGTCTTCACCACCCTCTGGCTACTGAAAGGTCTCTCTCTCTCTCTGCCCTTAGCCGACGTCGCTCGACAACTCTGCTCCTTTAAATCCAGGATACCTACTCAACTAGGATTATTTTAGTTTTTTCACATGGGGACTCTTTGAAGAGGTGATTGGTGTTTACTTCACGGACGTTTAATTCTCTCTCTCTCTCTCTCACACCCTAACATATATATATGTTTTAGCAGTCACGCTGACATTGTTTTTTCCTTGTAAGAGATGTTTATATATAGAAGGAATAAAAGGACGTAATTGCTATGAAACTGTTTTTAATAAAAATAAAAGGTCACCATTGCATATGAGTTTGGAAATACAACATCATAATCATGGCTTCCAACGCTGTGCGAGGGTTAATGTTTTTGTGAATATCTCATTTCCAGCATCCCGTCTTAAAGTACTCATCCGTGTGTG
Organism: Macrobrachium nipponense; assembly: GCF_015104395.2. Taxonomy (NCBI): domain Eukaryota; kingdom Metazoa; phylum Arthropoda; class Malacostraca; order Decapoda; family Palaemonidae; genus Macrobrachium; species Macrobrachium nipponense. The sequence goes on from NC_061095.1 coordinate 7,258,153, forward strand.
CTTGGGTCTTCCAACTCTTTTAGCGCCCACGGGAGCCCACCCGACACTATCACATACTATACTTCCACTGGAGTTTGCAGAGGACATGTCCACGCCATCCACTTTCACTCATTGCCTCATTTGGACATCGAACATCATTTGTTATTTTCTTCACGGTATCATTTCATACTGTGTTCTGATATGTGATTTCTAAGGCTCATTTTAAATCCTTGTTTTTAATCCGACAAGATATTTCTATTTGGTTTCATCGTCGTTCCTTAATTCATGATCGTATAGCAATACGGACCTTGCTAAAAAAAATTAATAATCTCATTTTCGTATATGTGATTTCCAATTCACGTTTAGTGCGCCTACCGTTTAATTTGTCTTTTATGGTCTTTCACTTAATTCCTTTACTGGACATCATTGTTCCTAAAATAAACCAAGAATAATTATCCTCATTTCTTTAGTTTTTTGTAGATTTATCTTGAACTCCATCTCTGTAGATATAGGATGCATTCAATTCATAAAATCTAACAAATCTTTAATTGTTTCTGATTGAAAAAGCATCAAATGCGTATCCCAAATCTGTTAGTTGTCTCTTGTGAATATTATCTAAACCTTTCCTTCCAACTCCTACCACTTTATGATTATACGTTTTGAGATGGGCGAACAGCGAAGGGTGACATACTTCCCCTGTAGAACCCTAGTATTTATTTACTATAGATTTACTTACCTCTATCTACATTAACGTTGTATATAGCATTTTTCGGTCATTGGTAATTTCAGTTAGCTTTACATATTTATCGGGATCAGGAAAGTGACGTAAGACCTATAATGTTAATTTGCGGGCACTGTCAAAAGCAAAGAGAAGAAAACAAGAGCTGAGTTGATGGTCATGGTGGAAAGAGAAATAGAGTGGGTGACCACTCATGCCTTTGGCATGGAGGCCTCTGTGATCAAGGGGCTAGCAAGCTGTTTTCTAATCCATAGACCTCCAGAAAGCTTCTAAAAGTGAATAAGTTACCAAATTTATATATTATTCAATTTCACAAACTTAATGATGTAATATTTGTACTTGTGGAGGATTGAAAGAAGATTCTGTCTCAAGAAATACTCGAAATGATGGGAGGATTCATTATTGACTCACTTAACGAAAAGCTCTCTCTCTCTCTCTCTCTCTCTCTCTCTCTCTCTCTCTCTCTCTCTCTCTCTCTCTCTCTCTCTGACGGGAAATAACAATAAATTCTGACCTAATTCGGTAAAGTGTCTTTTACGCTTGATGGAACTGTCGTAAGAATCTTTGTCAAGAACGCGGATGATAAGTCAAGATTTTATTAGAAAAACTTACCGTGTAAGGTTATAAATAGTCTTGGTGGACGTGTTGGGAAAAGAAAAAATACTTGAACATAGAAACAGGGTTTGAGTCAGCGCTGTTTTATATTAGCGTGTGTTTCATGCGCTATCATGCAGTCGGTTGTTTATTGTGGGGACTTTCAAAAGGAAGAACTGAATATTTATAAGGGCTTTTGCATTCGCTGAATAAACTTGATAATGGCCTAACCATGTTGGCAAAAAAGAGCATTTTACATTGTTAATCAAGCTCCCTTGTAATATGCCGGCGAAATCCACGGCGTACTTGCTGCTGTTTTATTCCTCATACGAGTTTTATCTCAGCGGCAGCATGCTGCTACCTGTCGCAACCTAGATTCCAGCCCCGGCGCAGTTGCGATTCGTCGGCGCTTTTAATTACCCGACAAATTCGAGAGGAGAAGCGCCTCCATAAAGGTGGGTGCGCTGGGCCATTTCCTGCCCCGCTTCCATTCTCGTTTCTGTTTGAGAGTCAAGATTTGAATATAAAACTGTAGCAGCCCCCACGTTTACGACGGATACTATTCAAGTCTATCTGCTGGCATTTAACATTTACACCCTGTAAATAAATGCAACAGTCACGCGGCCTATAATCTGGGATCATCTGCAAAATGATTTACGGCCCACACTCGCGCATTCCCTAAACAGGCCAATAAATAACCATGACACGACCACTTATTGGGTAGTTGTCTCTGCAGCAACTTTGTAGTGGGGGAGAAAATGTGAATAATCTTCTGCAAGGCAATAACTCCCGTGATTTATGTGGGAATTTAGCACCTAAGGACACTCGCCAGGTGTCCCCCCTCCGCACGCAACGCTTTGCCTCCCCCTTCCCGCCGTCTCTCTTCCCACCCCCTCCCCTCTTAACCCTTGGAAGAAAACTGCAGCTGGAAGGGTGAGGTTTTCTGTTGATGGATGCGGAGAAAGTTTTCTCTCACCGCTGCGTCAGTAGTTCTCTTTTGAAAGATACTTTCATTCCATGGGAAAGTTCTCTCTCTCTCTCTCTCTCTCTCTCTCTCTCTCTAATATAAACTTCCGTGTGTTGTATTGTGTGTGCAGGGACGCAAGCGCACACACGCACACACTTTCTGTACATATTATATAAATACAGGTTAAAAGAAATAAGCTAGAGGTAAAAATAAGAAATAATAATTTACACTGGTCTGTGCTGTAAGTAAGGCTATGTATTACATGTAAAATAAAAATTAATAAATGTCACTGATATTTGATACATACACGTAATGTTTGATACATACACGTAGTGTACCCATACACTAAAAAAAACAAGGAATGTATTATATTCTGCTTAGTGGCAGTCATAATCAGCAATAAACTACATATCATTGGCAGAACAATGTATCTGTTATAATGCAAAAAAAGTTTAACTTTTTGTTTTTTTCCTAGAGAATCCGAAATAAAGATTATTTTTTGGCATGGATTTAATGCATCATTAGTAGAATAATTAGCGTTAAACTATTATATCCTATGAAAGGCAGCATATCTTTTACTTGCATAGTGCAAAATAATTTTCATATTGGTAATACATTTAGCAGTCATTTTTTCACAGTGATGTAAATACATTTTCCCTTGAAATTTCACTTCCCCTTTTGACTTTTCTGTTACGTTATTTTCTTTTTTGAACATGATTCAGCAAATGACAACTATTCAACCTAAGAATGACACTAGAATGAGTTAACTAAAGTGAAGACTAACTTTACACAGTCCACTAAGATCTGACGCTATCAGCGAGAGAGATAAGTCCCATGGTTGCTTTGGAATGTTATACACCAAAAAGAAAACAAAACTAAGGACACATTGTATTTCAGTTAGTAAGATTATTTTTTGTTTTGTCCGTGCGTTGGCAAAACACTCGTCTTGGTGAAAATCCACTAAAAGATAATATGAACAACATTGTGCGTATTAATTTTTTTAAATTTTTATTTTAAATGTTATTATTTTATTTTTATTTTTCTTAGTATTATTTTATCATTTGTATTTTTATTTTTGTTATAATTATTTTATTCACTGATGAAAAAAAGTCACCGAATTGAAAATCCGTACTTATTTTGCTCCTCAGTGATTATAGGAAACTCTGAAGTAGCTGTTAATATTAAAAGTTTATCCGCATGAAAATTGTGTGGAAAAACATTTCTGGAAAATGATTTGTAGTCATGTGACTGACGAAGCCAGTAGTGTGAGGCAAAAAAAAATTGTTGCATAGATTTTTAATATGTGGTTTTGCAAGTTGCAGATGAAGGATGCTCACTATAAATCCACCCTGCCTGAATTAGAATGCGCACCTGCGGTCACTTGCAAGAGTAAGAGCGAAAGAAATATACATATATATATATATACTATATATATATTATAATATATAATATATATATATAATATATATATATATGTATATATATATATATAGGCTGGCATTGTTTGAACCGTAATATCAATGTTATTTATTATCGTAGAAGAAAAGTAGGAGCGTGTTTGAAAACCTCGTGAAAAGTTCTACAGAATAATGTTTTCCGTTTCCTCTGTAACTAATGTTAAAGAAGTTAGCATGGCCGGATATCCGACTAGATATACGGATCAATACGACACCCGGTTAAAAACAATCCCCTAATATCATCGTTATTTTTCATCTCAGAAGAAAAGTAAGAGCATATGTGGAATCCTTGTGAAACGTTCCATCAGAATAATGCTTTCTATTTTCAGTACGAATGATAATAAAGAAGTTCGGATCTTATACCCTGTCCATCTCTCGTTTATCTCTGTATTTTCCTTCCCTCCATCGTTTCATTGCGAGTTGCATTAACTGAGGTGTGGCACAGAATTACAAGGACCATCATCGCATTAACTTGAGAGATAAAGGGTTGTCGCTCTCAGCCACAAATCATGAGGGACACTTTGGAGTCTGCCATTCGCATGTTTTGTGACTTGCAAAGTGGCTCTATCGCGTTACTACATTTATTCACTCATATTTATGTCTAGCAGGTGAACTCGGCTTCTGTTTCATCTTTATATTTTAGCGTTCTTTTATTGCATCAGAATTTACAGTATGCGTCTTGAATTTATGACTGTAATTATTACTTATCTTTTGGTTTTGGTGTTGATGTCATTACCTTTATTAGTATATTTGACGATGCTGCTGCAGTTACCTGTTTCTGCTTGTGCTCCTATGAACACTAATATGTATGGCTAGAATGGTATGTTTTTAGCTCCCTAAAGTTAGGATCTTTGTCTCTTATTAATTTCATTTTGGCATTGTTACCACCATTGCTGCAACCAAGGACCAGTGTTACAACTACTAAGGCGTTTTTTATTTTATATCTTGTGGTCATACCTTGAATTAGAAATATTTCCAACCAGCTCATTTACTCCTGTGAACTTCCGTAGAAGTTAGTGGTTGTCGCTAAGTTATTTTAAGAAAGAAAATGAGATTCTGGAAACGCAAGAAAGGGGAAAATAAGACGGAATTTTTCAGTGACTATGTGAAGGGGCTGAATGTCTCTTCTTATTTACGCAATGCATAATTATTGTTGATATGTGCGTGTCTGTTGCGTGTTGGGTATATCTGGAACCTTATTTGGTTGCCCTACTCCAAGCAGGATGGTGTTTATATGACCTGCGTTCTTGACCTTTGGGCTGCGCATTTTCCTTTTAAATTACTAGTGACAAATACTCGGTCAAATTAGTTACTTTCAAAGGCCATCTTTGCCACAGTTTTAGGAATCATCTATCGGCTTCGGTTTCTATGAATGCTATGTACTTCTCCCTTTTAAGGAGAGGCTTCATGTCTCTTTAGAATGAAGGCTCATTTTTGTTTACTTCTTTCGATCGACATTAGGATCCTTATACCTCCTCTTCTTTATTTTCTGGATCTCTATCGTCCTGTCCAACTTCTCCAACTGTCTCGTTTCACTGTCTTAAGCGCTTATCATGACAGCATAAATGCTTGCATTCTTTGGGCGTTGGCTTAGAAAACCTGCCTTCGTATAGAAAAGAAGCCAAGAGAAATGGGTGAAGTATGGACCTCAGATAATGTAGCTTCTGAAATATTTTGTACCTGGCAATTTTTAAATCGTGTTCCGGAAGATGGGATTACCTGAGCTGGATACTAAATAATGCTGAGATTTACGCGAAACGCATTGAGTCTGAGTGGCTGTTGTAAATTAGATTTACGAATGTAACTACCAATCTTCAAGATAAATAGACATCAGTTTCTGTAATTTTTTTTTTTTTATTTATTTCGTGTGTGGTAAGTGATGCGTTTTGGGATGGTTGGGAAGTGAATAACGAAAGCAGAAGTTAATTTCCTTTAGCTTGGGTTAAATAATAAATTTGGTAAAAGGTTGACTCAGGTACTTTGTGGCGCTAAGTGATGTTTTGATAACGTCTCTTGCGGCAGAAGTTTTATTTGAAGCTGTAACTCTTCAACCTTAAACTGTTCTGCCAGCGTTGAATGTTTGCGAAGAGATTGTACCTGGGTCTTAGCATTGTACTGGCTTACTTTATTTGCTTTTATGGTGTTAATATTACAAAGGAAAAAATGCCACCTGTGTCTCATTCGAGGCACACAAGAGGTCATTACCGACTGCACTCGCGTTAATCTTGGACTGTTTCATTGTCGTACGTTTCTTAATTTGGGACCGAGAGCAGAAAATTCTTTTAAAAGCTCTGCAGGTAATTACCGAAAAAACAAAAGTTCGTCGTCTCTCCGTAAACTATTATCGTCAACACGAAGGGCGGAGTGCTCATTTCGTATCCTTACTCCCCTCCCTCCCTTCCTTAACCCCCACCCCTCCTACATTCGCCCACCCATGCCCACCTTCAGAGCATTAAGCTTCAGTGCTCTCCCTCCCCCTTCCTCCTCCTCCCCCTCTCTCTTCCCCTCCTCGGTGCACTAGCCTACGCCTGTTCCCACACCCTCAAAATGATGGTAATTTCCCCTCGAAATTTTGTTCTGGCTGGTTGATTCTCGTGCAACGAGAATTGAAGAAGAATTCTGGAGAAGTCTTCATACCCATGAGCGGAAAAGGGGGTAAGGAGGTGATTTTATGGGGCATACGAGTTGGAGAGGTAAGGTAGGGAGGGTAGGGGTACTCGTCTAAAGTGAGGAACGAGAGATAGAGATGGCAGGTGGAAGTTAGGATGAGAAAAGGAGAGAAAGAGAAATTGAAAAAGTTGGTAATTAATCCACTTCCTTGATTTGTTAACATATTACGTTGCGGTTTGGGCTACGCTTGGTAACTGGTGGCGGCTTTGCATTCCATTTAGACAGGTGACTCTAAATTGCATCAGGAGGAAAATTTAGATATAGTTATAAGTTGAGATACGGCTTGTACTAGAGAGCTTAGTTTTTACTCAGTTATTTTTTTTTTCTTCATTTTTGACGGAGAAGTCTTGTTGGTTTTTTCGAAAGAAAATAAATGCAGGATTAGATGAGGTGGAGCATTTTCTTAAATTGATCTTAGTAGTTAGATATGAAGCAACATTAAGGTGCACATCATGATCGAATTTATTAATAAGTAACAACTGCAACAGTATGCAATTTTTGCAATAACTAAGTCTCACATTTTTATAATTCATGCATTTGCGAAGTGTTAGCTTTAAATAAATTACGGTCAGGGCGTTTCTAAGATACTAATATTGAAAATTTGAGCAGTTTTGATGTTTCATTATATGATCCCATATAGGTATGTTTATTTTGCCGATCATTGAGTTTCGGAAAAGTTTTTCACGAATTAATAGCTGATTTTTTTTTTTTTTCAAGTAGTATTCATCAAAGATTCAAAGATGTTTAGGGATGCAGACAGAAGAAGTAGGAGATTGATAAAGGGCGTAGCAAGAGAAAAAAAAGATTATCTTCCTACGTCTTTTTACAGACAATTAGTCTTGATGGTGCTTCTTTTGCGAATTAGACGCAGATTTATCAGACACTTAAAAACCGAGTTATCATTGACAGCCTAATCATCTCCTCTAAAGGGCGATTTCCTCTTTTTTAGAGCTTTTAAAGGATTTCTCATTGAAGCATGAGGCCTTTCACAGGGGCTTTTGTCGTACGTTAGTTTTTCCCTATTGTTATTAAATAGCTTTTCTGATACGAGGGCCTCTCGGGGTTTGCCCATTAGCTGCCTTAATGGTGCTGTTCTTTTGTTGATGTGTTTTTTTATTGATGTTATCAGGGTTAAACGCGTGACCGACAAGTCTTGATGGTTTCTCGAGAGCTGTGAGTCAAGGAGCGTCGACAAGTCATCGTTGCCCTAAAAGAATTGGTAGATGACACGGGTAACTGACTAGCTATTAATCACCTAAATGATGGTTCTACTGACGGAAGGGTTTTTCTTTATTTTTGGTTCTTTTAAGCAATGACTTTGGTTTGCTTTTACTAAA
>NC_061095.1:7270895-7278395 GCF_015104395.2 Macrobrachium nipponense
GGGCTTCTTCCATTTGAGCGTCTGTTCATGCTGCATAATAATATCCGAATTGTATTGCTCTTTACTTACGTATGTATATACCATGCAAGCTTACTTGTAAGTGTGATATTTATTGGAGTTTTATTGCATGAATACAAGAGCATGTTTTACAGATTTATGACTTTATATTTGCATGATGTGAATATTTACACATTTTGGATAATAATAATGATGAAAATTATAATAATACCTTAAGATAGGATGTCATTAATTAAACATTCCCGTTTTCTACCTGCATTTAAGCTCTGAAGAAGGATATTTCTTTAAATGAATTTTAATCTTCTTAGTGGGGCATCGATGAATCTGAATTAAATTTGACGTATTAGATGCGTCAAGGTAATCAGTCATAATTAAGACGGTTTCGTTCATGTTATTTGCAAGGATAAACAAGAAGATCATGCAGTGGTTAACAGACAAATATGCTTTCCTCTTCGTGTGTGTGTCTCCGTGCTAATAAACTTATGTAAGTTTATAAGAGATCTAAAAATTCAAGTACCAGTTTGTGAGTGAGAACTAAATATTCTAACCCCATGCTAGAATAATCTGAGTGATCTATGCACGGAAATGTACACTAGTTTATAAGACAGCTAAATATTGTAATACATTTTCCATGTAACCAGTATAAAATTGATTTGTAATTGAATTAGGATTGTATGTTCTCGTTGATTTGATTGTTACCGTAATGGCAAATCAGATTTTTTCGTCTTCAGCGATCGGCTTTTGCAGGCAGCTTTCCCTTCCTTTATGTCATTCATTCCTTAAGGTTTTCTTCTTTGTTCAAGTTTTTTTGTTTTCTTCTTAGCACAGACTTGCATGCATGCATGAATGCCCGGCTGCATTAACTTACTGCATATCATTAGTAGCACCCCGAGGGTATATTTTTTTCCCGAAGGGGTCATTTGTTCACGCGGTTGTTTATTAGTTTGAATATTGCTGGAGAAGGATAAATGTTCTTTCGAAAATGGTTATTGTGAGGTTTGTCAGAAATTGGTCTGTAAATTACACTTGGACAAAGTCCCGGGAGGAATTCGCTTTCGCGCTAATAAAGCTTTTATTTTTATGCTGGCAGTATTTTCTCTGGAATTTCTTAAGAGGCTCTTTTCTGCCTTAGGCTTTGTGTTGCGGAAAATAAGGAATAAAAGATATGGGCGGAGAGATGTAGAAAAAAGACAATGTTAGAATTATGTAGTTTATTTTTCTTGTCATTTACTTATTTTTCTATTCATATATATGTATATGTTTCTTCAGCTATTTTCTTTCTATTATTTTGTGGCTTCGCTGATTTTATTCAGAGGTTCATGAAATTGTTATTAACAGGTTTATGTGAATTATTGATAATAAAGTGCCACGAATAAAATTTTATTAGAATAAATTGCCCAATATATCAGCACATTGATACGAATATCATCACTGACCCAAAAACGTAGTACTTTGATACCAAGGCAGTTTACTTTGACGTAGATATATCGAAGTAGCTCCTTTTTTTATCGCCTACAGATGCACGTGATATATATATATATATATATATATATATATATATATATATATATATATGTGTGTGTGTGTGTGTGTGTGTGTGTGTGTGTGTGTGTGTGTGTGTGTGTGTGTGTATCATATATTCCTTATTTTATTTTACAAGTAATATAAATTTTTTAGGATCTTCTGAATAAAGGTCTCCAGTCCAGCCCTGAATTGTCTCTCGTTTCAAGATGAAATTTCTATTCTGGTCCCGTTCTCTTTAATTGTCAGTTGCATAAGGAGGTATTAATTCATTTCTCGCACAGTAATTAATCTCTTGATTTTAAGTGCATATTTATGAGATCACCATCTCGCGTATCCCTCACGTCATGAACAGTTCCAGGTTCAGAAATGGAGTTTTTGCCTTAAACCCTACAATAAAATAGTATTAAAAATATCTTCATAGGTAAAACAGTAAGAAGATAAAATCGTATGAAGAATAGTAACATAAAAAAACAAAAACAGTGTGTAATTTTGCCATCGTGGCGACAAAAATTTCCACTTGCGCCGATTTATCCCGTGCGAAAGAATAGTCAATTAAGACGCCATTGTGAGATGCGATAAGCCTTGTCACAATATTTTTGAATAGATATTTTTCCATTTTTTATTATCCCTCCCGCAGGAGACATCACATTCTTTTAACAAGTTAAAAGTGAAAATTAAAAGTGTTAACGATCTCCCAACGCGAAGAGATGCTTGTCTGTGGAAATTAGTGGCCGTTTGTTTCGTCACAGCGGACTTTTCTCTGTTGGCACTATATTTCATCGTTAAATGCGCACGGCTGTTCTGGATGTGAAATTAATATCCATTATGATCCTTCTCAGAGAGAGCTCTTTTTTGTCACGCCTGTTCTAGAGAAATGATCTACCCACGACACAAAGGGCCGCTGTGCCGGGAAGGGGGATTAAGGATTATACTTGGATTAGCCTGGATTAACCGGCGGTTGTTCCTGAGCTCCACAATATCCAAAATACCATGTGATTTACGGCCGGTATCTCCATGCCGAATCGATCATTAGCTGTCTTTAGTCGTGTACACAGGGTTATTAAAGCACTTGTTCTGTTATGGATCATGTTTTTCAAAGGTTTTTCTGCTGCCTCGTCCCCTTGCCCCCGCCCCTCAGCCCTCACCATAAAGCCGTCTTTATTATGCAGGGTTTGCCGAAGACCTTAGGAATCTTGACTCTTCACAATATAGCCGTGATTTACAACAACTTTCCAAACATAAAGTTGGCCATTAGGAAGGATTTTAGCGATGCGCCGAAGGTGTTTGGATGTTGTTCGGGGTTGGGGGGTGGGTGATCCCTTGACAATATCAAGGGGGATTTCACCGCCCGCACCTGCGACCTGACGTGGGCTGGCTACGCCCGCGCACTTTAAGAGGACGACCCACATATTTACGAGACAGGGCGTTTTACAACCTCCTCCTCTCCTCCTCTCTTCTTTTTCTTCTTCTTCATAGGTCTTCTTTGACCTCTTCCGCTCCCACCCCACCACCGTCCACCCTGCTGTTGCCCTCTCCACCTCCTCCGCCTCCTCCAATGTCTAAATCTTTTCGCTAACGAGAGCGTGAATTAAGATTATGTGGTTTGAAGCTATTGAATTGTAAATACGTCAAGGGTGTGTGGAGTAATCCCGGGACTTGTTAATTAGCGCCATTACACTTGTGATTTATTCTATGACTTCATCTGGGGCATGGGAGCCATTTCTGCTGCTGAACCGTTTTCTTTCTCTGCTCTTGGCGGCCTTCTCCTCTTCTTCTTTTCTCGTCGTGATCGAGTGGACTCCTCGAGGTTCTTTTACTAACCGAAGGAAAACTTTAACGGTGGATGACACCCGTATCGTGCTTTTTCTTGACGCTTAAGGTGAATGAATATTAATGTTACATTTAAATGTTTATGGATGTCAGAGATTGCAGTATTCGAGCGATGACGCAGCTCCTACTATGAGCGTTATAGCTGAAAGTCTATAACCGGTTCATGAATATAGACGAGTATATCAAATGTCGGGTGATATTGGGACGTACCATTAAACCCTAAATGTGCATGTTTTATAAATATATAGTTGTTTTTATACAACATTAAGGTGTCTCTAAAATTAATCGTGTTTCTTTATTTTCCTAGGAACCTTTTATGTGCCCTTGTTAATACTGAAGTCATGTGGAACAACAACAACAACAACAACTACAATAATAATAATAATAATAATAATAATAATCTCTACAACTAATACTGTTGCTTCATCGAATATTGAAGCAAGAGGACGGTAAGGAGATCGGCAATTACCCGAAACATTGAATGAGGTTTCGTCGTAAGTGGACCGGTTGAGGGGGGGCGGTTACTCCATACCATCGAAGAAGAAGAAATCTCTCTCCTCCTCGTGTTGTTCTTCTCTGCTAATTAATTGTAGGTGGTAATGAGGCTCAGGTTACGTGTGATGTATGAAGGGCGAGCCCTGTCCCATCAACCACGTTGGCCCCTCCCCGACTCCCTCCTCTTCCCTTCTCCCTGGAATCGCGTAATTGACCTCCACGGGCAATTTATGGATCATTATCATCTTGTTGATGTAATGTACACCATACACGAAGGTTTTGTAATGAAGCTTCAAAAGCTATGAGACACGGACGCCTGTCGGCGGCGTCGGGACGGGGCATAAGATGTTGCTTTCCTTTTTTCTTAGAGACAGGCAGGTGGAGGGAGGGAGGGAAAGAGAATAATGATGCCCTAGTTTTCATCGGGGTGGGGTGAGAATCGCTTCTACGAGGCCATCCCTTTCTTAGTCGTGATAAGATGATATGCTTTTTATTGGAGTACTGATCCATAATGTGATATGGTGATCTCTCTCTCTCTCTCTTGATTTTACTGATCCTAAAGTGATAGAGCTCTCTCTCTCTCTCTCTCTCTCTCTCTCTCTCTCTCTCCTCTCTCTCTCTCTCTTGATTTTACTGATTCATACTGTGATATAGTGCTCTCTCTCCCTCTTAATTTTACTGATCCCTAAAGTAATATATAGCTCTCTCTCTCTCTCTCTCTCTCTCTCTCTCTCTCTCTCTCTCTCTCTCTCTCTCTCTCTCTCTGCGACCCACAACAGTCAGATGAAAACATAGTAAGAAATTTATTTCTAAGTCAGTAGAGGCATACTGAATCTCTACAGGAAACACCTGTAGCGAAGGTACACATTACCTTTTCTTTTCTCGTCTAGCCAGGGAGACCAGACTTGGGTCCATATGATTGGGAGCCGTTGGGTGGCACCATTGAGCCACGAGAGAGAGAGAGAGAGAGAGAAGAGAGAGAGAGAGAGAGAGTGATTTTCTGCTGTCTCATCGGGACTGTGTCTCTCTTATCAACATGCCTTCATTAGTAAGACGAGGAAATTTGCTTTCGCATTCATAATTATGGTAATGATTTTGCAGATCTTGGCCAACTCGAGTAGCTGTTGCAAAGCGAGACAAACAGTCGTCTTGCACGCCATTGTGTTCAATATAAGACCGCATGTTGGTCCATATACGGAGATTCATTAATTACAAAAAGCTGCTTAATGATGCAGACGGCATAAGAACTACGTATCTAATGACTGCGAACATGACTTAATATTCTAATGTGTGGCTTGAAGGCTTATTGTTACTGAGTCCCTACTGTTTATTTATTTATTTATTTATTTTTTTTAAGGAATTTCAAACACATTATTCAGCGGGCTTACGTTTTTTTTTATTTTTTCTTGCATTAAATATTTTGTTTTTTAATATTATTGCTGGTGTTTCTAATGGTAATTTTAATTCCAGCCTATTGACATTCTTATCAAATAACTTGAGATTGATGATTAATACAAATTGGTATTTGAGTTTGACAAGAATGCAATGCCGATAAAATTCCCAGTAGAAATTTAAAGTTGATCAGATTTTTCTTTAAATTGTTTGGACAATAATTCCCCTCTTATTAATCATCTTTATTACGAAGCACTTAAAGCACTTAGGCTTCTACGTTTGCATCTTCATGTTTGAAGTAATAAACTTTTGAGTGAATAGTTTTGAATGAGTTTTGATATATTTTAATTATATTTTAATTGCTATGTCAAGGGAAGATGCATGTTACTCCCAGTCTGAAAATTACGACCCCAGATATTTAACCAGCTTGGTGTATTTTTATAACTATTTCATTTTGATGGTCCCGTTCGCTATAAATTTGTGGAAATATGCGTTCTTCCAGCCTAGGATAATGAGACCGAGTCCTTATATAAACCTTTCGCGCACGGAATTCTTTCATACAAATTAAGTCTGACTAAGGGCGCGGACATTGAAAAGCGAGCGGTCAAGACACCAATAATGATAATAGCTCTAAGATTATTGTCATGTCAAGGGTGGTAGGGCAGCCTTATATGACTTATGGCATAACTCTTAATATGTTTATGTTTATATTTCCACTCTCCTATATCGTCCGGTACTCCCTGCATTTACTGATACATTATCCATTAAAATGAACCCGGAAGTCTAATATTTCTCAGCGCTTATAATATATATAGCCCAAATGAATACGTACCTTTATGCCTAGCGTGAGGCCTGTGTATCGAATAATTATAGTTCTCTTGTATATATTAGAGGACTAGTTCTGTGGTTAACATGATACTTGTACTTGCAGAAAGTGTCAATAATAAGATTTTGTAACATATTTTGTAGGAGTAACAAGAATACGCTTTTATCTTAACAAGCATGTCATTATAGTGCTTTATTATAGATTGCATTTTAAATACTTAGCAATTACGAAAATCCTCTCATTATAGCACCGTACTTTTATTAACATTGGCTTTAATACAAAGAGTAGTTTGATTTATATGTGCAGAGTGTTTTTTTTTTTTTTTTTTGTTTTTTTTTTTTTTTTTTTTACCTCAGCTTATTTTCATGCAGTTACTCAACATAAATGGCCTCTGAGTTTCCCTAAGCCTTTTATTTCTAAAATTTTTATATATGATTGAGTGAAACCACACGTATTAAAAGGTATATATTTGCTAAAAATGACATGCGTCGTCATAACACAACTGACATGACGATGATCTTGCAGCCTCTCTCTCTCTCTCTCTCTCTCTCTCTCTCTCTCTCTCTCTCTCTCTCTCTCTCTCTCTCTCTCGTTTGCTTTTGCTGTGTCTAAATGCCAAGGATGCTGCTGACCTCGTATTAGCATGCTTGGAGCAAACTCATCATTTTTTGCTTGTTTGCTTTGTGCTGTTCTTATTGTGATCAAATTGGAAGTTTCCCGTCAGGGGTTTTCTATTATATCTTCTCGCCGAGATAATTAGTTTGTTCTTCCCACAAGCTGATTCATACATCTTTCATTGCTTAAAGGAGCATATCTCTTCCGACCTCTTTTAAGATTGATATATTAATTTACTTTGGAAATTATCCCCGCTAATCTCTCATCCTTTCACCCGGCTTATTACAGTGTGTCAATTGGTCCGTACTGTGTTCATTATTGCAAAAACATCCCTGGAAATAACTAGCTATATCGATCAAGGATCTGTACGAGTAAGAGGAGTTGGAGTAGTTCTTCAAGAAACTCATTATAAGTCCCGACATTAGCTCCTGGGAGTGGCCTCTAATAAACGGCCTCCTGACGGCAGGATCTGATAGTTGGGGTCTTAATAGAATCCTGACGCCGAAAGTAAAGCGATGCAAAAGATCAGAAATCAATATCTGAGGTACAGCCCGAGGAAGAAAAATGGCAGGAGGTTTTAAGAGTTTATGCCGCTTTCCATTGCAACTTCTATCGAGATGGGCTGGATAATTTAGTGGTTTATAAACTTAGAGTGCGGCATGGTAAGTTGAAGCAGCTTTCTTGCATGAAATGTTCCTGGGTACGTGAGCTTTGAGATGCTACTGGACGTTCTCATTTCCAGGATAAAAGAGAATTAAATATGAGCGTGTTGGGAATTTTGACAATTTGGAAATGTTGGT
>NC_061095.1:7283395-7288395 GCF_015104395.2 Macrobrachium nipponense
CAAGTAATGGTGGGAGGAGATGAGAATAGAATGAAGGGTGCTAGCAGGGAGCGCGCGAAAGATTGGTAAGAGACCAGGGATTTATATGGAAACCAAGTGAAAAGAAATGAAGGGATTATTGAGTCGAGAAAAATGAAGGGTTAAGGAATGTGGTGATAAGTAGAGGTGGTGAAGGGGTAGGTGAGAGGACGAAGCAGAATCATTTGAAATGGACCAAACATGCGAAAAGAATTGGGGAACGAAGAGTTAGGGGGAGAAGAAGAAACCTGGAGCTTTCGAATAGATTTTGTGATGGAAGGGCCTGTATATGGAGAGGTTGTGAAAATGATTGCAAAGTTGAGGAAAGTGGCGCTGTATGTAGGGGAGCTCAGTGCGCTGGTGATAAACGTTCCTAAGAGAATGTATGAAACGTTAATTGTTACGGGGGGCTCATCGGCTGATTGACCAGGTAAAGTATGAGTGTGACCATAGGTTAACCATTATCATATATTATCTTTTAAGCCACCCCATGCTAAGAAACAGTGTTTATATGTATATATATATATATATATATATATATATATATATATATATATATATATATATAATATAACGAGATTGCCAACTATCTCGTTATTCTAAAAGGTAGCGATAGGCCAAAAGCGGCAGGCAAATGGTATTGGCAACACATTTTCTCTCTCTCTCCTGATACCCAACAGCTCTCTCTCTCTCTCTCTCTCTCTCTCTCTCTCTCTCTCTCTATCTCCTCTCTAGTCTCTCCATTATCTAGGTCATCAAATCAGAGTCGTAAATTACAAAAATATGCATTTATTTAAAAGCAAAGTATTAACTGAATAACTCAGATTCTTAACAGAATGATTAAATGAAATGTTAACTCAAAGTCCAAATAACTCGGATAACCCTCGGTAAATTACCTAACACCAACATTAGTTTAGCCATAACAGATAAGCACAGTAATTAGTCAGTACACCATTTCTCCAATGAATAATCCCACTCTTCTCCAGAAAATAGTTCCCTCTACCAGAAACGCCTGTTAGGAGACAGGAGAACCTCTGGTAAGCCCAAGAGCATAATCAAAAGATCATATAACAGAATATCTCTGAAATAAATATTCAAATACAATCCAGCCACACTTTGGCCAAAATAGATATAACAGTTGCACTGACACTAATCAACAAATACTTTGGCAGGGGCCACCCCAGCCCTGCCTTCTTTCTGTAAGAGACTCCCCTTCATGATAAGCCTACATTCATTATGTAGGAGGGAAAGGCTCGCACACATACGTATGAACAATGTTCACAACGTTCACGCCCCAGTTAACTGCTTGAAACCAGTTTCAAAGTCACCTCTACATAGCTCTCATGGCGACAGGACGAAGGCACTGATTTGCTCAAGAGAGCACTCTTGATCACAGCACCTCGAAGAAAGCTGTGTAAGCATTCCTAAGCTGTCGCTCGGACCACTCTGTATCTAAGGAAGTTAAATTGCTGATTCTCCACATTCTAGGAAACGTCACAGCACATCACATTATACATTATTTAAAATATCTCATAGCAAATCCCCCTCTTTATATTACACACACACACACACACACACACACACACACACACACATATATATATATATATATATATATATATATATATATATAGTATGTAGTATGTATGTATATATATATATATATATATATATATATATATATATATATATATATATATATAATATGCACGTGTGCGTAATGAGATTTAAAACGGAAAACTATCACCTTACCTAGCGTACCATCGGATGGTTTCCTCCGGTGATAGCTTTCTTTATTTATTTAATTAATTTTTTTCGATGAGGTATTTTGTGATGAGGTAACCACCCCGACGGCCTGCCAATCCCTTTCTAGGAACTGTAACATGATTTATTTTTTATTTTTTAAGTTCACTCATCCAAGCACTGGCCACACCGAAGGCCGCTTAACTTTCCTGACGAACCTCCGGTATAGTTTAGCCAATGCATAACAATTGTTAAGGATTGTTCGTCTGATTCTTTCTTGGGACACTGAAATTAACAATTAGACTGAATTACATAAATGTAAAATAAACTGAATTAAAGAAAGCCTAACTTTCTGGGGGTTTAAGCCCCTAGCGCCACATGGCGTTGGAGGCGATGATTATGAAAAATAGTTTAATTGCCCTTAATGATGACCAGCTTAATAAGAGATTTGAACGATGTTCGTTCTAAGAATGTCAAAAGTCCTTGACAGAGGTTGAAAGACATGAAATATTGTGAATGTCATATGAATTGGAATAAGAAAACCAGCAGCCGCTAAGTAAGATTTCTAGGTTGTGGAAGAACATTTCAGTTATAAGAAAAGAGCAAGTCCTGTACTGGACATCAGGGCAGTCATAGGTAGAAAATGAATTGTCAGTTGATTTTCAGACCTGGAGCAGAGCTGTATGGCAGCAGTTCTGATGAGGAATATAGACAGCAAAAAAGAAGGCTTAATATGACCCAGTACGAGTAAAGCAGTTAGGGTAAGGCGAAGATGTTAATGAACAGGAATGAATAGGAAACTTTTCGACGACTTAATAAGAACTCGAGAGAAGTCTTTATGGTTTGAGGATTTTAGACGAAGCTTCAGTCGATGTCTTGGAAAGGAGCAGCAGCAACTTGATATTCTCCGGCGTTCTTACGTGATGATGAGATTAATCATATGACTGCGAAACTGTCGTGCTTGAAGCCTCGATTGTTCCGCTTTAAAATGACCCGTCATTTCGTGCCTTTGTCCATCTGAATGCGGTGCTTGCCAGAAGAAAGGAACCCGCCTTTTGTTTTTCAAAGGAAAGTCACCTCTGGATGGCTCGAGTTTCATTTTTCTGTTACTGTTCCTCTTTGCGCTTTGTCCTGTTCCACCCGATTGCTTTCAATTCCCTCCTGCTATGTTTCGCATTGATGATAACAGACACTTGTCGAAAAGCTGGATCCTGGACGGTCGTGTATCTTAACTTTCTTTTTTCCGCTCTTCCTCTCCGGTATTTCCGTCGCTGAAAGTTTCACCAAAATTTCGTTTCACGGTGTAATTGTTGTTGTTCATCACGAAGCTCTTAGATATTATTTGTCCTTTCTACTGGTCAGAAAGAAGAAGAAGAAAAAAAAAGTTTCCCTCTTCCCGCCTTGTCCAGTCACTCGCTTTCCAGTTTCTGGAAAGCACTGGAAAGCGCGAAAACGACTTTCTTCTTCTTCCTTCAATTTTCTTTTCTTTCCCCTCCCCCCCAACCCCCCCTCTTGGAATTGCCCGTTCGATCCTTCCTCAGTTTTTGTGTCGCCCATCCGTGAACATCTTTACAAGCCGGAGGAGGCTGGTTGCTTATCCCCCCCCCCCTCCCCCCCCCCCCCCCCACCCCCCCCCCCCCCCCCACCCCCCCCCCCCCCCCCCTCCCCCCGCTGGTGTCTTACTTCGCTGCTTGACAAGTTTTTTCTCTTGCTTTGTGTGTGTGTGTGTGTGTGTGTGTGTGTGTGTGTAAATGTCCATTACCATTCGGTTATGGTCCGCTGACTATTAACGCTTGTGTACGTCCACCCTGGATAGAAGTGTCAAAATGAAATAAGAGAAATGGGACTATTGTGTTTTTTTCTACTGGGGAAAATGTGATTGATATTCCAGTTTAGTTTGTCTTCTTTATGGTTAAGTTTTAATCTCAGTATTTTTTTCTTTTCAGGTTTTGTGAGTTGTTGGAATAAATTACGTTATTCTTAAATTTATTTTTATTACAGTTTTGATATCTTTAATTTTGTTTAGAGAGAGAGAGAGAGAGAGAGAGAGAGAGAGAGAGAGAGAGAGAGAGAGAGAGAACACATGACTGATTATTTTAAAGCTTGTAATGCGAAGAATTGCCATCACTCAAGTGATAATACAAGCTAATGATATGCTTGAGGAGGTATTTGGAATTTGCATTTCTTATCTGTCTGAAAACTTACTCCTCCAGGCTAGACTTGCTTTGTGTTGTCAGAGTGGCAACTCCTCGGAGTATTTCCCATTATTGGACGTATCAGTTCTTTATTTCAGGCATGACTCTGCAAAACCCTTCATTGAACGCTAGATGACCCTTTGCGAATTTGTTAATTACTCAATTGTAATAACAAATATTAGTTCATATTCGTAAGAAATCTTTTTCTTTTGCGTTTTGTGGATTTTAAAAGATTGGGAATTCAGGTAAAGTTGTTGTTGATGTTGTGTTGTTGTTGTTGTTGTTGTTGTTGTTTTTACAGCTCACACTAGAATATGAACTTCCAGATGCCTTTGCCGCCGCCACCCCCCCTCCTTTTTTTTTTTTTTTTTTTTTACGCGTGTCTTTATAATATTCTTTAGTAGAGAACTGTGATTTAATTTATATTATGTTTACTATTGGCAAATCGAGAAATTTCCATGTTACTAATTTTTCTGTTAGAATAAGTTTAAGATATAAATCAGTCAGTCAAGCCCTGAATTTGACAGGAATATTTTTTGCTGAAATTTATTGAATCATGAAAGGTTGGCATGGTAAAAATTACTAATAGGGCAGATTTGGTCACCCTCTGCGAATATGCAGATTAGTAGATCATAAGTAAAGAAATCTTTGATTTTGAAATATATTATTTTCACTTTTCTTTCTTTCCCAGATTTCATCCTGACGTTACTAGTTGTTATTAACGTTGATAATATAAGTTTAAGTATATAGAGATGATTATGGTTTGCAGTATTTCCTTGAATATACGTGCAACTTCAAATAATTGTTAGCAGCGAAAAACAAAATTTTGTAAAATAGGCAACATTATGACAGTTATTTCTTCCAGTAATGTGGATATATAATCCCGCAGTTTTTAAAGAGCAGACAGCCTGGTCATAAAGAGAAGGAGGACGTTGATAGTGTTCCTCTATTATCATCAATCACGCTAGGTTTTATGGCAACCTTTATCTGTGTATATTTCTTACTTAAGAGTCTTTAGCATGTTATGGCATACTTAAAGCAGAC
>NC_061095.1:7293395-7308395 GCF_015104395.2 Macrobrachium nipponense
TGGGAGGATAAGTGCGTGCGTGCGTGTACGTGGGTGGATGGGTTGGTGTTTATGTATGTGGGTGGGTATTACGTCCTGTTTTGCAGAAGCTTGCTTTTAGTTTTAATGATATTTTTGGCTCGCAACATTTAAATTTTTTGCACATTTGGAATAAAAGTATAAAAATAAACTGAAACAATTTTCTATCATTATCTAGTATATAAGAAGTCACCTTTGTGTCAGAGGTATCATTACTAGAGTAATTACAGGATGGATTGTATATAATAATATATTATGCATATATATATATATATATATATATATATATATATATATATATATATATATATATATATATATATATATATATATATATATATATATAAATGCGTGTGTCTGTACACTCATGAATTCGACTCCGAGCGCCGTATATCCTGTTGTCCTTGTTGACTGTAAGATAATTTTAGCTTATATTGTGTTCCTTTCTTCTTTTTTTGTTGCGATGTTTTTCAGAATGATAGACTTTTTTCTCCACCATAGCTAAATAATTTCTGTCCTACCGCCATAAATTTCTTTTATAATTCTCTTATTTGAAACTGAATAAACCTCTGTTCATTTGAAAATAAATTAGATGAATAGCAACCGATTTTATTGCACGTCCTTCTGTAAAACTTTTTTTTTTTCCTTTTTTTTTTCTTAGACTTTTTCCTTGTCATCATTCCTGAACACGTTGGATGCCACGGTAGAATTATCCATATAATGGATGTAAAATTAATGTTTTGGAATAAACATGTAAGGATATGATACTTTTGTATTTTGTCTCACTTCCAGTTTATATATATATATATATATATATATATATATATATATATATATTATACTATATTATATATATAATATATATATATAATATATATATATATATATATATATATATATATATATATATATATATATATATATATCTTGGGTGTGGGGGAGGTCAAACTTTTTATTTCGGGTTTCGGCCTTGGTGTAAGTAAAGATAGTAGGTTCTTATTTGAGATATTTTATTGTCAGTTTGACCAACTTTACTTTAGTGTCCTAAATGGAAAAACTGAATTGTATCATATCAGAAGTCTCTCTCTCTCTCTCTCTCTCTCTCTCTCTCTCTCTCTCTCTCTCTTCTTCTCTCTCTCTCTCTCTCTCTCCTAAAGACTTCCATTGAGACGTTGTGAAAGGTATCTCACAGCGATTGTTGAGGAATTTGAGAGGAACCTTAAAAGAAAGTTGCGCGAAAGCCTAATTATTTGCGTGTGAGTAAACATGGCGTGCTACATTTTAATGGGTCCGGCTCAAAATGATAGGGTAAGTCATCTCTCAAAATCTCGCTTTGCTTGCTCGTAAAGGCACCGACTTGACCTGTCACGTGACTAATCTCGCACCCTCGCGACCCTGGGCCCCGTCAAACAGGTCATCTGAAAGCCCCGAAGACAGGATCAGGGTAAGGAGGGGCTGCCTGCCTCCCTCCCTCCCTCCCACACACCCCAGACCCCACCCCAGAACTCAGTCCCGGTTCGTGAATATTATTACTGTTGCTTTTGTTGGTGGTGTTATTTTTCGCGCATCTTGTTCTGTAAGAGGCGAACAACTGCTGTTTACTATTTTGCATGAATGTAAATGTACATATTACCAGGCCGTATAGTTACTAACATGTATTTCATTAAAATGCCATCGATGGCCCAATTTGTTTAGGTCAAAAGGTAAAATCTGTAAAATTATACGGTACCTTAGTATTACAGAATGTCCCAGAAAAATGTCTTGATATCGACAGATTTCTTCTAGCTGTATAATGAATGACTTTAGTCGTGCATAGCACGATGGGTAAGTGGAAGTGTCCGTGTGTGATACGCACCATGATAGAAAGTTTTATCCATTATATTTATCCATTATATATAAAAATTAAGTGGACATACAGATCCATTTGAAAATTGTAATTTGAATACTTTTTCTGTATGTTATGTTCTTTGATCCAACTTAGCTGAGTGTCCATACATGTAGTAGGTCTTCAACACCGAATTTATACAACTTGGAAAATTCATTTATTTATGAGGAAATCATTTTTATAACCAGGAGCTTTAGCGCTCATGTTTATTGTATGAGTTTTAGCATATTATTGTGTGTTGCATTTCAACGTAATAAAGTAAGAAGTTAGCTATTTGAAAGATGGTAATGAAGATTCTCTTCTTTTTTCAAATTTTTTTTCTTATCCTCTAATTATAAAACTGATTTGTTTAATAATTATTCAATTACTTTTTGTTGATAAAAAATTTCGAATTGCTTCCAAGATATTCAAGTCTGATTTATCTTTAAAGGTATAACTTTGACTTATTTGTCTTAATATGAACATTTTTGTTTTGTAACAAGTAGGGCAAACTTCAATATAGATTCCATTATTAAAAATTTTTTATATCATTTTAAAAATAGAAGTGTCACTACTTTATTGGCAGTTTGATTTTTACAGAAGTTTATTTAATTTATTTTTACAATAGAAGTGTACTTTATTGTTTATACTTATGCGTTTGCGCTTTATGATATAGAAGCTTGATTTTCATGTATGTGTATATATGTATATGATTATGTATTTGTGTGTATATATTATATTATATATACTTATACATTTGTAGAAGTTTGACTTTTCATTGCGAGATTCAGATAGAAAATATCACGGTTATTAAGGTTCGTGAACTGGCTATTAGATTTTTTCATTCGATCAGGCAGAAAATGACATCGTGTGAGAAATGATGTTTAGTGAATTTTAGTGATGATGATAAGTTAGGTAGGTGATAGTGATGATAGTGACGGTTTTAGCTGTGGTGGCGATGGTGTTGTCGAGAGACGTGTGACCCGTGACTGAGAGGTTATGGGAACGTCTTAGCTTTGACCTCCACCAACCCCCTAACCCCCCAACCCGCTCTCCACCCACTCCTGCTCTTCCTCTCATGCCCATGCCCTTCCTTTCTTAAACCCATTTCCCCCCCTCATACCCTATTTCCCCCGGACACCCCAATCGCAGTTGCATGGGGCACCCATACGAAATTTAATTTGGGGCTTTGCTCTGCCTTCTTCCTCCTCCTCCTCCTCCTCCTCCTCCTCCTTCCTCCTCCTCCTCCTCCTCCTCCTCCTCCTCTTCATCTGTCTCCTCTCAGCGACGTCGGATATAATTTGTAAGAATCTGCAGAAAGTTATATGAGTATGATTTATGGGTATTGGGTAGATGCAGGAGGGAGAATCCGGACTCGCCCACCCCCCTCTTTTTTTTTCTGTCTCACCCTATTTTTTTCCCTTGACGTCCATTGTATGGAAAGGAAAGCCGAAGCGAGTCATCTTTTCGTACATGGCGCAATTTAGACGAGACACATGGAAATCTCGCGTTTCTCCATTGCCCCAGAGCTCAAAGTTCAGGCGATCTGGTTCTTCGTCCTTTTCTGACAGATTCTCTCTCTCTCTCTCTCTCTCTCTCTCTCTCTCTCTCTCTCTCTCATGTTAATGTAAATGAATACAGCTCTGACATTTTTCCCTCTGTAGCTGACGCTATTGTAAATGAATATAGCTTTGCCAACTCTCTCTCTCTCTCGTCGTAGGATATGGATGCAGTTTAACAGCTCTGTCTTTGTCTCTTCATCTCTCGTTATTGTAAATGAACATATTTTAAACAGTTGTCTGGCCATTCCTCTATTTCTTTGTCATCATTGGACATGGATATGGACTCTCTGTCTCTTCTCTCTCTCTCTCTCTCTCTGTCGTCATTGTCCATGAATAAGGATTTTAATCAGTGCCGTAGAGCGGAAGATGAAAGGTGTAATTTTCCGCTGGTTTTTAGAGCAACGCTTTGTTATGCTAAAAGGAAAGAATTTTTGTATACTCTTATGAAAATTTCATAGAATTTCAGATGGCTGTATTTCTTTTAAAAAATTCTCATATATGTTACGCTATTAAAACTTGAACTACAACTTTCGCCATTTTCAAATCGGGTACTTTTATCTTCCATCTGGTATCAAAATCGTGCCGTATCGATTTCCAGTAAAAAGCCACAGGGCTTTTTCAATATTGTATTATTATCTAGTTTAAATTTCAGTCAGGTTGTTCTTGTTTAGTTGAGACTGTACCATGTATCTCTCCTTGTTCAATTTTTATCCCTAGTGATTTCTGCCGGAAATGTTGTAGCCGTTTCCTCATTCCATGCTTGTATTTTCATTATTTTTGTTGACACGTAAGATTTTTTGATGTCATTTAAGAGCAGAGAAGCTCACCAGCAAGCTGTCTGAGACACGATTAGGAGGGAGTTATGACCTAGTGATTGTTATTTCAGCGAATGTGTCGCTTAGCTCTGAGTGATCTTTACATCCGAGTGGACCCTCTGGCCACATATTTAATCAGGAACTCTCAGTTTGCGCCGTCATTGACATCGTTTCCCTCTGTTGCGAAAACGGTGTCGCTTCTATGCTTTTTAAGCTCTCTCTCTCTCTCTCTCTCTCTCTCTCTCTCTCTCTCTTCTTGTGTGTGTGGCTTCGGCCAAGCAAGTTCACTGGTTTGTCTGTCCCATTGACTTTAATACTCGAAGAGAACTCTCATCTAACTGATCTCTACAAGGTGATTTTTGTCATATGTATGCCAAGATTGAAGCTTCGTGGTAACTAATCTCTAAAGAATTTTTTAGAGATCTTGAAATAATTAAGAAAAGGTTGCCAAGTGTCTTAAGTATTTTTGAAGGAAATGAAAAATGCAGACGTTTGTAGGTTAAGTGTCGGAGGTAGGCTAACACTCACTATTCACTTCTTTTAGTTGATAAAGATGGCTATAGTTTACTCGTTTGAATGAATGTCGACGGGCTTTTGAATTTAACATTTGCAGCTGTAACATCTAAACGGAACGAAGTGAGCGCACAAAGAACACCAATTGTCATGTTATTCTCTCTTGGAAAATACCTGTCTAGGACCTTAGAATGGGGCTTTTTAGTTATTTAATTGCCAATTAATCATTGTGAGATAGTGCCATCACCATTGACATTTTTCGACTGTATTTTTCCCTTTACGAGATTAGACGGCAAGTAAATTCTCTGCTTACTTCGGTTTTATGCACCTGAGGTCTCGTCATGCTCTTCCTCCAAGATCTTTTGGGTCTTTCTACTGGTCTATGTCCATATTTACGACTACTCTACCATTCCCATCACGTGTCCAGACCGTCTCCGTCAACGCATGTATCTGGACCCCACATGAGACGCCAGTTGATTTTAAAATGTGAAAATAAAGAAATCCATGTATTATATTGCCTACGGTACGGTCGCTAACCTGATGATCCCGTGAAAGGTCTTCGTAGGGACAATTGCTTCTCATTTACTATGAAAAGTTATTTGAAATGTTCCTTTTACGATCCATTACTTCTAGTTCTGTATTGTGATGCTACCTCAAGATGCTTTATTTGACTGTAATTATCTCCATTTCACTTGGTTTTTATCTTTTAACATATTAGCTTATTATTCTGTGGTTTGTTGCTTAAAATGTTCATGGCCATGCTGGACTTTTTCCGTATAATGTGCGTGCATTTTGAGTAGTAATGATAACAATAATAATATCGGAGCTCTCTCTCTCTCTCTCTCTCTCTCTCTCTCTCTCTCTCTCTCTCTCTCTCTCTCTCTCTCTCTCCAGAATTATATTCATGATTTTACTAATGAAATGCTAAGAAAATGGCAGAGTAACCTTCAATAACATCTTTTTTTGTCTATTTAGGATATCCGTCATTTTCTTTGTCTTCTTCTATTGCACCTGGTTCCTGTCCGATTGTTTCTGAAGGTACGGCAAGGAAAATTGACCGGAGACGTCCTTTATGTTGAAATTTGGATGTTTCATATATGGCTGTTTGATTTTATTCGGAATGTGCATGTACTCGTAGTTGTGTTTCACAACAATAGCAAAAAGAAAAAAAAAGCCAGTCACACCCACTTTTTCCATTGTTAATATTCAAATTAAGAGTATTATAATACTTCCTGAGAATGAATTGACATCGTTGTCGTTTGTCTAGAGTACTACTAGCCTATTTTAGCAGCATTTTCTTTACGTAAAACTGAATCATTCTTAAGGTGGAATTCCTGTCTCTTTGTTCCCATTTTCCTTAAATTTTGTCTTCTCGTAACTCATCCCGTTTCCTTGATAGGCAAACTTCACTATTCATGCAAACTCATACTTCGGTCCATCAAGTTTGTTGGATCACTTTACGTTTTCCTCTCCGGCGCCTGTCAGTCTGCCAGTACGCTGTTGTCCTTGGGATGATTGATTGATCTGATATTGCAGACTAGCGGCACAACTACCTCGGTATTGGACGTTGTGTATCCTTGAGGACGCTAGATAGAACTTGCTACTGTATTCTCTCTCTCTCTCTCTCTCTCTCTCTCTCTCTCTCTCTCTCTCTCAGCCATTTTCAGATAAGCCCATAAGAGCTAATAAATAATGAGGTAGCAAAACGCTTAAATACAATCATTGTAAGCATGTTTTCTCTCTTCTCCTCTCTCTCTCTCCCCCCGTGTGGTTAAATGTCACAATAAGGGTAGCTAGACGGACCCTGGAAAATCATATCTGGGCTAAAAACTGCCAGAATGTTCATTTATTTATTTATTTATTTATTTTCCATTTTTTTTTTTTTTTTTTGAACGTGATATCTCAGAGTAAAAGTCAGAGCTCATGTCAGAGGAGGCTGGAATACCAGGTGACATTCAAGGGATGATAAGCAAATCAGTCACAGCATGAGGAGGAGGAGGAGGAGGAGGAGGAGGAGGAGGAGGAGGAGGAGTCCCGGCAGGTGGAATAATGTACGCGAGCGTGAGTGCTTGACAAATGATCCCTTTCCGAGTGAAAACATGAAGAAAAGCGAGGGAGGAGGAGAGGAGGAGGAGGAGGAGGATAAGAGAACACCATTGTCTCTGATTATAGGGTAGGACTCTTTACATTCTGTATCAGGATCTTGGGGAATAGATTACGAGTGCCATACTGTCTCGCGCCGGGTAATCACGGGTCAAGAGGCGCCAAAAATGCAGGCTACGCCCGCTTAATCAACTCTTCCAGGCGCCGTGAAAACACGCTAACGGGGGCCTCCGGTGGCGTGATCATAGTCGTTTCTCCTCGAGGGAGGCGTCCTGTTACCCGAAGGTTCAAGAGGTTGATATCGACACACGCCTTCCCCTTCGAGAGAGAGAGAGAGAGAGAGGGTTAGAGAGAGAGAGAGGGATAGAGAGAGAGAGAGGGAGAGATATATACATCCCTCGCCACTCTGCCATCATCTGGGGGAGTGACGATGGATGGGAATGCCCTCATTATCGCTGGCGTTATCCGTCGATAAGCATTTTCAT
This sequence comes from Macrobrachium nipponense, assembly GCF_015104395.2. Lineage (NCBI taxonomy): Eukaryota > Metazoa > Arthropoda > Malacostraca > Decapoda > Palaemonidae > Macrobrachium > Macrobrachium nipponense. The sequence goes on from NC_061095.1 coordinate 7,300,756, forward strand.
TGCACGTCTCTCGATGCCTTTACAAGACCATCGCTTGTTCAGCGTGAACTGCGCTTTGGCCATGATTTTTCGGTGGTTTTATGCTTGTCGATAAACGGCTGCTCAGTGTGTTCTTAAGGCGTCATGCAGCTTCCCTTCAGATCTGGATGGGTGATCGAAGTAGCCTGAACGCTATTACGCTGTGCGATGTTTTCGGTGTGTATCTTTAGGGTTTTTATTTTTGGGTTTGCAGTAATAGTTCCTATGAATATGAGTGTTTATTTGTGTGTGTATTACGTATTCATTGATATATGTACGTATGTAATTGTATATTCATTCATACATGCACTTATATAGTATATAGATTTGTTTGTTCAGTCGACTTGTGAATATTTTTATAACTCTACAAACAGATGCACACCCAAATACATAATACATGCATACATATAATTTATATGCATGTGTGTATTCAAGAGGGAGAGAGAGTTCGAAATTGCAAAGTCAAATTGCATTTCGAGTTTCACATTATGGCAGTATTTCTGAAGGATTTGTGTTTCAAAGTTTTTGTTTCGAATTCACGTTCGAAGGGTATCTGAAGAGAACTGTCATATATCAAGAGATCTGAAGACAAGATCTGTAAATTTCTTTTCCCATCACTTTCGAACCCCACTTCATCGTACTTTATCTGCTTATTTATGCCATTTTTTCTCTCTGTATTTCTCTTCTGTTTTTCCTTTTCTTCATTCACGGGCATTCTGTTCTTTGCGAGTGAGCTTCTTAGCAGTTTAAATGGATTTTGGTTTTATTTCACGGGAATTTGTTTTAGTTTCTTGATAAAGATAATAGCGATAAGGTATTTATATTTTAATTTGTGGCATCAAGATGTTCCATCAAGGCCTACCTTGGTATGATAAGACATTTGAAAATTTTTTTTGCATATACTGATAATCGATTTAGCCTTTGATGCCTCTGTTTTGCGGGAATTAGCAGACATGCCAGTTGTCTTACCAACATACTCCTAGTACAACTTTTGGGCCCCATTATGACTCACTGCCGCCTGCACCAGACTGTTTAGGTTTTCTGCAAGATTCAGTGTTCATATTTCAAGAGGCATGAGCGTTCATTCTTAAGGTTGATCTTAAGGTTAATTTTTGGGGGCGGCTTGCATGTGTAAAGTCTTTTGGTAGAGTTGAAGGTGATACGATTTATTTCTTGTAACCGATTTAATTCACCATCTTCTGAGAGGGTTGTTTCATGATCTTTAAGGTTTGTTGTTATTGAAGGTATGGGCAAAAAGCATCAAAAGACTGAGGTTCATAATGTAATTCCGTATGAGAGATTATACTTTATAATGAATAATTCATTCTTCTTAGGTATGGTATCCTATTTAATGTAATTAGATTCTTTGTAGGCTTTTCCCTTTTAATCATATTCCATAGTTGTCGAACTCGGTCTTAAACTGTGAAATTTCCGATGACATTCACTTGCCAGATTTAAAATCTGTAATTTGGATGAAAATGAAATTAAAATGAATTAACTTTACCAGCATGCATATTATATATAAAAGAAAAGAAATAATCCTTGTGCTCTTAGTTCACAAAGATGGGTGTCAGTTCTGATACCGTATTAAAATAGTAAGAAATATGATATTAATAAAACCTCAAACTTTCCTGGCACTTTTTTCTTACAATAGCGACACTTCCAGGCTGCCCAACCTAATATCGCCCTAATGTAGACGTGCTTCCGGAAAGCTCCTCATCTGCGCACCTTGTGAGACGGATGGCCTTGTTGACCCTGCTTAAAAAAGAGGCTATTGCTTGACGTCGATATTTTCACACATGATCATCGGAGCCGCACACTGGACGGGCGAACCTCCCTTTGTTCAGGGGGCCATTGCTGCCATGAATCCCCCCTCTCACCCCCTCCCTCCTTTTATAATCTCTTCACCCGGTTATCGCACGCTTACAAAGAAGCGGATCGTATCATGCCATCGTATAATTTTTCATATTAAACTGACGGCGAGGACACGAGAGAGATAGAGCGAGGGCGAGCGCTGGCCCTTAAATGGTAAAACGCGGAGAACTAACTAACCGGTACGGCGAAATGCGAAATGGGTGTTCAAGTGCCTTTCTTCGCTTGCTTGGTACAGCTGGTATTTGCCGGAGTGAAAAAGCTGGGAGTCCTGAAGGCGCTTTTCGAGTGTCTTCTTGTTTGGAGGAGCTTTCATGTTCATAAGTAGTACACGTCGCTAAAAAGTTGTCTGTATATGAGAGAGGAATCATACCGTATTCTGTTATGTTGGACTTGAATTAAAACTCACATCATAATGTGCCACACGTGTTGTTTTTTTTTCTGAAAGTGTGTGTGTGTATATATGTGTATATATATACACACACATATATGCACAATCGTTTGGTAGTTAGAGGGAAAACACATCAGGCGCCTCCTTATCAATATTTTAATAACTTTATAACCCCCGCTGTACTTCTTTTACATACACAGAGACTGTCAGTAGGGCATGAAACATTTCTGTCATGCATGCGTTCTAGTTTTACCGTGAGTTTAGGGGCCTGCCCTCCCAGTACCTCTTTCACTCCAACTATGCAGTATTTTCCAGGTTTCCCTCTCACCCTTCACCCGCATTTCCTGTTTGTACTCTCATTTCATCAACCTATTATCCTCCATTCTTCTTACACAATCAGACCTTCTGAAAACACTCTTGATTTATCCATTCACCTCCCTAGACATTCTACTGCTAATATGTATCTCATCAGTTCTCAACCTTTTAAATCTTCCTAAGCCCCATTTACTATGCACGCAATTTATTTTGGCGTCTTCAACCATGTTTCTTTCATTTGTATATAGCACCCACATTCCGCTTCATAAATTGGCTTTGCTCAACTTTGTCACCAAAACTTTTACGAGTTACCTTCTTAGCTTTACCTACAGGTGACTCCTCTTCTCGCAACCTACCCTCATCCATTGTATTTATACCCAAATGCCTGTACAAACCAGCTGATTTTCTTCCTCCAACATCTACATCATTCAAAACTCCATTTTCCCGGTTTCTCTTTATCTTCTTAACTTCGACGTCTTATTTCTTTTTTCTGCATACGTTCATCTTTGGGCATTGACATTTTTTTCCAACTCTTGTTTATGGTAGTGATAGGTATCATTTGTGCAGGCAGGGGTTTTTATCCATGTCTCTTGATATATTAGATGAATACTAGTATTCGTGAAGTCCGAAATAGGTTTGATTTATTTTTGTTTAAATAACAACAAATGAATCTTCGAAGTTTGTGAGACATAGCTCCTAACTATTCCGCTTAAATGTTTTTTGTCATTGGCAATTTCAAGTACCTGTTGCAATATTGGCGCCTTCAACGCAGATTCTGACAACAATAGAAATTTTCCCGGTAACCTTTGACTATTGTAAATTTGATCCACGTGGGAAATCCTCTATGCGTAAAACACTGCGAATCACGCAGGTATCAGACATTATCAGATGAGGTGCGTGAAATCTGGTTATCCGAACTGGTAATATGAATCCCAAACTGTCACCTTTCCTCTGAGTATACCGGCGATTTATGTGATGTTTCTATTTTTTCCTAGAGATATAGAAATAAACTTGATTCGATTTCCTGTAAAGTTAGGTATAAAGTCTTTTTTAGGAAATACTGATGGCAGTATTGGCGATGCTGACAGTATTATTATTATTATTATTATTATTATTATTATTATTAATTATATTATTATTATTATTATTATTATTATTAAATAATATTACAGTCATGATAATCAAGAGAAGAGTGGTAAAGTAATTATTCAGAAAGAGTGCTGTATGAAGTAAGTAAGTACTTGGAAAACACCCGTCCATTCCTTTCCAAATGAGATGCGGATGTCATTTACATCTGGTATTAAGACGAACACCCTAATTTATCAGAGGGGAAAAATGGCCCGTCCATTTCTCACTCATATGAGACTACGAGAGGGAGAGGTCAGCCGGTGTTTTATGACAAATTGTCAGTTGGCACCTTATTTGCTGTATATTATTGTAATAAAGATCATTACTTGAGGAGTTGCCAGCTACGAAGGGCATTACCGGTAATGTTGCCAGTTGCCAATAAAAGCGTAAACGCTTACACGATTTTCAAAGCACTTGCTGGAATTTTCAGCCATTAAGATGGCCCATGTAAGGGGAAAAGACTTTTAAAACGAGGAGGTGAAGGCTGACGATGATATATAGCGTTAGTCCTTGCTTAAAAGTATTTTAGAATGTGAATTCTCCTAAACTGTCTTTAATTGGCTTGTTTATGTACTATTAGCCAAGCTAATGCCGCTTCATGTTTGGTTGTGTTTTGACATTAATCATCTTTGGCCCTCTTTTGTAAACAAGGGAATTTGACTTCAGGGTGGCTGAAGTTTTCGCGTCCATCTCGTCGTCCTCACTCTTGGAAGCAAGATTGATGATATGTTTTTCTCCGTAAGATTATGTATGGCTTTGAAAGCTAAATATTTGGATATATATGTATATATATTCACAAGCATTAAGTTACAAATATCATTTAATTCTGAATCATTGTACCACAGGCGACGGGAATTATATTGGATAAGTGCTTCTGTGATATATATTATGGGCTCTCACACTATTACACAGTAAAGCTTCATTGGTACCCAACAAGCCAATGAACATTGTTCTCATTTAGTACAAATTACCTAAAACCCAGATATTTTTTAAATGAAAATAATGTCATATTATGAGGAAGTCATATTGGTTAAGTTCTGGAAGCTGTAGGTGGTTCTGGGAACTTTGGTGGTTTGTATTAGAAAGTATTTCCAAAATTTAAGATATTTTTAAAATTGAAGATGTTTGAGATGGGCACAAGATATGTTTGAGATTTCTTACCGAACCAAGGGATTCAGAATTACCGAATTATTCGCAGTGTTGCCTTCGGATCATTTTAGGTAAAAGATAATTAAACGGACACCCTTTTGTAACGGAGTGAAGTAATTGGGCAGAGTCCTTTCTCTCTACGCTTATTTTGTCAGTCCTCAGAAACCTGCGGTGTCACTCATGGCGGAGACGGTGCGCGCATGCCTCGGAACCGTTGAGAGTAAATACAAGTGAAATTGCATTAGTGGATGTGTAATTACGTTTGCCAGTGGCCTCCAGCAATCATCAATCAGTCGCCAACGCCCCCTTGACACTCAAGAGAAGAAGGATCTATCGTCTGGTGACGTCTGATGCGGAGATCCTGTTGCTGTTCCCTATCGAAGGAACCCTAAAAGGATTGAGGTTGGCGCTGGGTTCCCCTTCGCGTGATTTGTATTGCGGACTGAGGCTGCTCAAATAAGGCTTTTGAAATATTGACGCTTCGGAGAGAGAGGGAGAGAGATAGAGAGGTCTTTTCTTACATTTCCTGTGGTGACTTATTTTGATGGATTGGCTAAGTATGTCTTGGTATTTCTGAGTGCATGTATAGACGATTACAGTAATGGGTACTGAAATTAAAGGTTTGAAATATAAGGATAATTGTTCTATCTGTATATTGATGGAAAATCACCACGTGAGCCGTACTTCATTTTTGCTTAATATGCTTCAATTAAGGCGACAGTTTTTGTGAATTTTTTTTCGAATAATTTGTCATCTGTGACAAATAAAACTTCCTGGAAAAACAAGATGAAAAGACTGAAACCAAGTTTGCCTAAATCTGTGTCATGTAATTAGTAGGACGTCTCACATCATTCGAAGTAATTTTTTTATGATCATTAAGCCATTCAGATAGGAATTCTTGTACACTAAGCGGGATTTCAGTCAAACTTGGTAGCAGTGTTGACCATTGTGCATAAAGGTGCACAAGTGCATAAGAGGAAATCAGCCATTCCCTCTGTCTGCTCGCCAGTCTGTTTGTCATGCTTACCTTGCCATCGCAACAACTCCACAGTTTAAGGGGTTGCAGTGAAATTAAGATATGCTTAAAGGGAGATTATATATATTTTCCTTCTGTTTGTTAGTTTTGGTGCACTTTCAATTTTTAATATATATATACTATATATATATATATATATGTATGTATGTATATGTATATATAGATGTATGTATATGTATATATGTATAGTTTAAATGTATATATATATATATGTATATATATATATAGATATATATATTTAATTATATATATATATATATATACACACACACACACACACATATATAATCTATATATATATGTATGCATGTATGTATGTATGTATGTATGGTAAGAGGCTGTGACTAATGGGATGGACATATCTTCTTTAAAGCCAATCAAACATTATCACCAGATTTTGATAGAACAAATCTAGTATTAATGATTTAGTTTGTGGTTATGTGTAAAGTAACTTGCATTTATATAGGTAAGACATTTCCTTAAGTTATCAGACATAATTTTTCGGCATTTTTTTTGTATTGCAACTTAATCATATCCTCTGTAATGGTCTTGTAATGCATGCTTCAGTTTCATCGCTTTTTAAATCTTTTTATTCATTTGTATACTTTAAAGAAATTATGACAATAAAAAGTCTAAAAGCAGGTCCCAAAAGTGTCACGATAGAAACTTTTGGTAGTCACGTAAAAACAGAACAATCGTCTTAATTTTAGTTGTTTTGTGGACAAGTACCTTTACGGGCTATCAACATACCCAAAGCAACCCTTGCAGGAATCGAAGATACGTTAATGCGATTTAAAAAAAATCCTAGGGCAAAAAATAAATTGCCTTGGGCTTCTTGTTCTCTTGGATCCTGAAGGTGAGATTCTTGACGTCAGAGAGGAGATTCCCCTCTCAGTTTGATGCTAAGAACATTCCATACACACGTCCAGGGCGTGACGCCCACTGCACTGTAAACATAAAGGAGTCCTTTTCCAACAGCAAGAGAGAGAAGGGGAATTTGTTTGTGGTAGGATCTGAAGTTCAAGGAGTCTCCCTTAGGCATTGAGAGAGAGAGAGAGAGAGAGAGAGAGAGAGAGAGAGAGAGAGAGAGAGAGAGAAGGGTGGGGGGGACCGTTGTGTGTGTTTGCCGTAGGATCTGCACTTCAGGTGACAAGGTGTGTGTTGTTGTCTGTTGTTTGCATGTGATTTTTTGTAAGATGTTGAGGAATTCATAGTCTGGTGAACGTAACGTGATATGTACTCTACACTGTCCGCTTCTTTATCTACCTGTTCAGTGCCTTGTTTACACGGCAGTCGTTTAGATAGTTGTTTTGGTTGGGGGAGGGGGATGTCCGGGCATTGTGGTAAGGCTTGATTCAGCTGCTGTACATCATGATTCCTGGAGATTGCAAGAAAAGGCAATTACGTCAATAACTTATATATGTCTTTTGTTTTCTTTAGTCATATGGATATTTTCGTTCTGTATTTCTTTCGAAACCTTATATTTGACATAAAAACCACCCTCACATATAATGCAGTGAAAGTTGACTTTATATTTTAATTTTTATTTTTCACCTTTTTTATTGAATTTTTTACTCCTTACAGTTTAACACATTTATTTTGTTTAGTCATAGCCGACCTTCAGTCTCTATATATAATCAATCACAGATTGCCGTCGTGAGACAGCTTTTGATAAATTGAATCATCTCCGCCTGTCATCTCAGACGTGGATGATTTAAAGGCATAGCACAT
>NC_061095.1:7310895-7333395 GCF_015104395.2 Macrobrachium nipponense
AAAGGTGTCTCACGATGGTGGGTAGACCAGAGAGAAGAAAAAATATATACTATTGTCGCTGAACCATCATTTCTTTAATTGCAGATTCATAAACCTACACAGAAGGTACTTTGAAGTAAGAGCATTGAAGTGACTCTTACATCAAAGCGCATTTTATTGATTGGAATGATGGTAAACTCGTCAGATATAAGAAAAGGCGAATGTCAATGGGGTACGAGTATAAATTAAAACCTGCAGTATCTGTTGACCTTAAACTGTAAGTAGAAAGAAGAATCGTCTGACAGAGAAGTGTTGTTACATGACAGTTCTCGAGGTTGAGAATGTGTAGGTTATTGATACCGAGATACTTATGTTTTTTATGATAAGACAGATGACACGGGAAAGCGTTCTTACAAATGTGTAAATACTCCAGGTATGGTATGAACTCCTCTTGGTATGCAGGAATTCACTTTGGAAATCGAGTTTATGATACTAGACTTGAAAGTACCTTTCTCTTTTGGTGCTACTTGGAAGGAAATAAGGACCATACTCCTCAGTTTACCATAAGTGCCGAAGATATTGATGTTAGGCTAAAAAGAGCGAAGAAAAACGAAGCTCAAGTGAACGTATTCGAGACAATCCGTATTGAGAGTTTCGAAATTAGTGGGTCATATCCTAAACTTCAAAAAAACGAGTCGTTAAATTCTTTGATAGTCTTGTCAGCTTAGGATATTCTAAACATAGTAAGAGATTTATTGAAAGTTATGCAGAATGTATGTTGGTTTTCCTGTTTTTACCTTTTATTAAAAGTGTAAGTATCCTTACAGGCTTTTCAAGATTTCGTTACTGAGAAACTTTTGATTAGTTTTTATCTCTCTTTTCCAGTCTTCGTGATGTATATTTATTGCAGTAGTAAACCAGTCAGTATTCGCTGAACGACGAAATTAACTTCGTTATCCAAAGCTTTTAATCTGGGGACACGTTTTGTACTGTCCTTTTTGTGTTTTCTTGATCAGATTTTAACGCTTGGTCCTACAGCGGGAAAGCTTCGTGTTTATATGTATATATAATATATATATATAATATATATATATATATATGTGTGTGTGTGTGTGTGTATGTATGTATGTATGTAATGTATGTAGTGTGAATAGTATGTAATATATGTATGTGTATGTATATAGTATTTACTGTCAGATTAATTTTGTTATTGCATGACATTGTGTGGTTGCACTCGTAAATATGCATTTTGTTTTAGATTTTAATTTGAATTGTTCATTGTCTTAATTTTTCAGTTTAAGTTTAAACTTTTAATTCATGATTTTCTCCTGATTTTGCCACTTGTATTGGTGACCATACCAGATATGTGATGTGTTCATTTATAAGCTAACAGTCTTTACCTTTATATGTGCGAAATTAGTTATTTCCTTTTTGCTCTAATGTTTTATCATTCATGTGATGCCATCATTGCAAATATATTGTTTTATGAAATTATGTTTGTCAAGACGGGCACTGGTGCACTTTCGGCTGTTCAGCGCTTCGAACTGGAAAGTGAGTTGGAGAGGTTGAACAGCAAGATAAAGAGATCCTTAAAAAAAGGGTGGTAAAGTACAGTGATTTAAAGGTGGAACTGGGAGAACCCCCAATTTTTGCACTAAAAAGTAGTAGTCAGAGAGGTTGGACAGCAAGATTAAGGAAAAAAAAAGCGAGATTGTAGTGAAGCACACGCCTAAAAAGTGGATGCAGCTTAGGCTGAAGGAATTCTTCAAATACCCAATAGCAATGCGTACAGTACACCACGCAAGGTGCACTGACGGCACTACCGCCCCCTTACCCCCATAGGGATGGTGAAAATATTGATTTACTGGAATTTCATCGCAAGAACTATAGTCATCGATGCTGACATAGAATGTGTTATCAGTACAACCTACTGGAATTAAAAAAAAACGTAAGAATTAGAATTTAAATTTAATTAATTCCTAAATCATTTTACTAGAATTGACGGAAGCAAGCCAAGACGGATTCCTTAAAAAAATCTGTTCTTTCCAGAGTGTGAAAATAGTTCAATTTCATAACTTCGTTAATGACCTCCCATTAACTCCACACTTGAGTGGAAGGCCATGATTGAATTTCATTGTCTCGAAAAAAATCTATACTGCTGATATTGGTCGTAGATCTGCCATTTTCCCCCTCCTCCCACACTCCGATTTCACGGGGCAATTCTTTCACAGCGAACTGATGGCAGCCAAAAGAAAGAGGTCGAGTGCCAGAGAATTATGGGTTTCCACCTCCTCACCTCTCCTCATCCGAACAGGATACACTCGTAACTCTTCCCTTAGATACTAATCGAACTGGTTAAGGCAATTTAGCCTTAACCACCACGATCATAAAGCCAGCAATGCTTTGCAATCAAATGGGTGATTTGGCCTGTCATGCCTTCTTCATACGGTTCGCAGAGTTTTCTATTTTGGGATTTTTATTTTCTTATTGCCTACCTCCCTCTTTGTCTTGTAGCTTCCAGTTTTCTTCCATTTTCTTTTCGTTAGACCGTGTTGGCAGGTAAAGCATTCAGGGAGTTTATATATATATATATTATATATATATATATATATATATACACACACAGTTTCACACATGAAGGTAAAGTTTTGTGGAATTTTTTGCATTCAGTGGTGATTTCACGTGACTTTCTTTCTTTATCAGGAATTTCTGTTTCATTAAATATGCACGTCCTTTTTATACAGTTTTTAAGCGATTACATCTTTCCCAGATTTTGTTCAAAATTTTTCTTTCACATCTCATAAGTCACCACTTAATAAAAGAAACCTTAATATTCTTCGTTATTATACAAGTTGACTATATATATATATATATATATATATATATATATATATATATATATATATGTGTGTGTGTGTGTGTGTGTGTGTGTGTGTTTGTGTTTTACTTGTATTTTTTATTCTCCCCTCTCCCCCCCCTCTCTCGACATTCATCATTCTTTTAAAGTCAACTTTGCTTGGTAATAGTGTTTAAGTTTTGTTGCCTGAAAATTTTAGTACATTTTTAATAATCTAGCATGCACTTAAACATGGAGTATATGTATTTTTAGCAATTATTTTTTATGGAAAGCGGACCAAGCCAAACAACTCGGAAGAACGTCCCCTTGCATGACTCTGCGTGTTGCTAGGAAGGAATAATGGTCATCTAAGAAACAAGTCACGAAGTTCTTGCTGTCTTAACCCTAGTATTCTGTTACGCTTGCTTTGGAATTGCGTTATAAATATACACATTACGCGTCGTATTGGTTAGGGGGCAGTCAGAAGTCTAGAGGTCTTTGTCGCATTTGGTTCAACGGAAGTGATACGCTCCCTGAAGCAACTACTGCTACTGCCACTGCTGTTTGTTCTTATTTTCTTCATTCTCCTACTTTTGCTGCTGGTGCGCCTTTCCTCCTCTTACTTTTCTTCCTCCTTCTGTAAGACGACTGTGGGAGAGAGTAGCTTATTTACTATTTTTGTATACTTTAGTCTCACGGCCACTCTGGATCAAAAGTTTTTCTCCTAGAACTGTCGAGAAATCCAAGTTTATACCTTCTACACACACACACACACACACACACATATATATACATATATGCACCCACATATATGTATATGTGTGTGTATGTATATGTATTATAACCTTAGCAGTCTTACCCAGATTGAGATAAAGTAAACTTCATTTGTTTACAAAGCGTGTTATTGACAGGAAGCTTGCTTTCTAAGCTTTCAGGTGTTATGGAGTTAAATTTATATTTTGTGAAATTGCGCTGAGGTGCGTGCAGAAGTTTAAAATACCGAATTAAGCAAGGGAAAACATGTATCTCGGCCATTGGTGAGAGTTATAGATGGTTTTAGTGCATGATTATCTGTAAAGCAGTGTCATAACGCTCAAGGAATTTAGTAGATTTAATTGTCATGGAACACGGTATTTCGGAACCTATTATTTTTTTTGTCACAGAAGTTATGAGCTAGCCCTATCTAATATGACATGAATATTTCGCAAAGTCGACTCAGAAATGTACCAAGTTTAAAATTCATTTTTCATTTGCGCTAAAAATGAACAAAATGATGGTGTAGCGTGTGTAAATTTCGACAAGTTTTTCTCTTAATGGCATCATTAGTCGTTATTTCTGTGGCTTTAACGAAATCGTCTATTTATTTTTTTTTTTTTCAGGTCGAAAACCTCCATTCGTTACGATCGTTTTGGAGAAGATAAACAAGCAAAAATCACGACTTCGTTTCTCGTTCTTCAAATCTAATGCGGAAAAAGTTACATTGTTAAGGACGAATGGATAAGCATTTGTCATCATTTTTTCTTGCTACTAATTGCTCCTCTCATAAGTGAAAACGAGTCTCTTATTTTCTTGCTTTTCCCAACGGGAAAGCATTTTCATCTCTCGTTCGCTGGAGGCGGCGGGTTTTTGAGTCGATCTCCTGCCTAATTAGGGACTCCCCTCTCCATAAGCAAAGAAGCAAGAAGAATACACTCATTACCGCCGGCGAGTTCCGACAACCGACTCCGATGAAGAGGCGGCATTCTTTGCCTGAAAGGACCAATCGCTTCTTATTAATGCTCCTCGAGATTTGCTGCCGCAGATTTCTCACGGCATTTTTTCCCCATTTTTTTTTTTTTCCTATCAGCGGCAGGGCTCCCGAGCACAATCTTTTTAATTAAGGGGAAGGTTGGAGTATTAGCCATTTTTAAGGCCTTCCCATTCAGGGGTTTGGGTGATTATTTTCAGACTGTAATCCAACGTATACCTTACGATGCGGTTTGTTTTGATGAAGCCATCCTATATTTTAAGTTTTGCTCTGCGAACTAAGCTCTGCCTTCTGCATGGACATGGAAAAAGCATTTAAGGAGGAAATTATTATTTTGATTTTTTAAAATTTATTATTATTATTTTTTTTTTTTCTCTCTATCACAGTCCTCCAATCGACTGGGTGGTATTTATAGTGTGGGGTTCCGGGTTGCATCCTGCCTCCTTAAGGAGTCCATCACTTTTCTTACTATGTGCGCCGTTTCTAGGATCACACTCTTCTGCATGAATCCTGGAGCTACTTCAGCGTCTAGTTTTTCTAGATTCCTTTTCAGGGATCTTGGGATCGTGCCTAGTGCTCCTATGATTATGGGTACGATTTCCACTGGCATATCCCATATCCTTCTTATTATTTATTTTCAGATCTTGATACTTATCCAATTTTTTCCCTCTCTTTCTCTTCAACTCTTGTGTCCCATGGTATTGCGACATCAATGAGTGATACTTTCTTCTTGACTTTGTCAATCAACGTCACGTCTGGTCTATTTGCACGTATCACCCTATTCGTTCTGATACCGTAGTCCCAGAGGATCTTTGCCTGATCGTTTTCTATCACTCCCTCAGGTTGGTGCTCGTACCACTTATTACTGCAAGGTAGCTGATGTTTCTTGCACAGGCTCCAGTGGAGGGCTTTTGCCACTGAATCATGCCTCTTTTTGTACTGGTTCTGTGCAAGTGCCGGGCATTCGCTTGCTATGTGGTTTATGGTTTCATTTTTCATATTGCACTTCCTACATATGGGAGAGATGTTATTTCCGTCTATCGTTCTTTGAACATATCTGGTTCTTAGGGCCTGATCTTTGTGCCGCTGTTTATTATCATTCCTTCAGTTTCCTTCTTTAGCTCTCCCCTCTGTAGCCATTGTCATGTATCATCGCTGGCTATTTCTTTAGTCTGCCTCATGTATTGTCCGTGCATTGGTTTGTTGTGCCAGTCCTCTGTTCTGTCTGTCATTTTCCTGTCTCTGTATATTTCTGGGTCTTCGTCTACTTTTAATAGTCCTTCTTCCCATGCACTCTTTAGCCACTCGTCTTCACTGGTTTTCAGATATTGCCCTAGTGCTCTGTTTTCGATGTTGACGCAGTCCTCTATACTTAGTAGTCCTCTCCCTCCTTCCTTTCGTGTTATGTATAGTCTGTCCGTATTTGCTCTTGGGTGTAGTGCTTTGTGTATTGTCATATGTTTCCTGGTTTTTTTATCTATGCTGCGGAGTTCTGCCTTCGTCCATTCCACTATTCCTGCGCTGTATCTGATTACTGGCACTGCCCATGTGTTTATGGCTTTTATCATATTTCCGGCGTTGAGTTTTGATTTGTGTATTATTATTATTATTATTATCATTATCATTATTATTATTATTATTATTTGGCTATAGTATGAGGAGTTGTATTCAGGGATGAGGTGGTGCCAGTTACAGCTGGGTCAATTGTGCATTGGTGAGTTCAGCACTCTACCACTAAGTCATGCTTTTTGTGTACATAAATACGCACATTTGCACATACATACACACATATATATATCTGTGTGCGTGTGTTTGTATGTCTGTTTGTGTGTATGTACGTGTAATCTACCAATGCGCGATTTTTCACGATAAGGTAACCCAAGGGAAAAACAAAACTGCTGTCTGTGGAACTTTATATATAGTATATATATATATATATATATATAATATATATATATTTATATATATATATACATATATAGTATATATTTATATATATTTATATATATATATATATATATAATATATATATATAAAGTAAATTATTGCATTTTGACAATTCCATGTGTCTTTGTGATACCTCAGATTCTCAAACTTTCAAATATTCGTACTAAATCGTGTATATCCAGTTGAAAAGGCAGATAATATATATAAAAAAGAAAAGCCATTTCTGTTAACATAAATGTTGTACTTTTTGGCTGAAACCTGAAACTCCACAAGAACGTTCCCAATTTTCTGGCCACTTCGGAGTAGCGAATTCCATAGAACCGACTCGTTAACATTTATATCTCCGCTGATCCATTGACGCTCATTAACCCTCCTTCTTCGTCTTCTTCGGGAGTTCGTTGCGGTTATTCCGTCCAGACGGCGCGATGTTTGCCGTTGCTAATGATCTGATTGAATGGCCGGAGTCGCATTCATTTTGTCCAGATGACAGCGACGATTAATGCCCGCCCGATTGCCAGCTGTACGAGCGGCTCCCCGATCTCCACCTCTGGGCGCTGGCCACCGCCGCCTCCGCCTCCGCCTCCGCCTCCGCCTCTTGATGACCCCTGGAGATGCTGCACTTGTACAAGCAAGTGATTTACCATGCTCCTACTTGTGAACGTGCTTGTGCAAAGGCATTCATCAGTAGGAAATCTGTAATGGATACTCTCATTGAGAATGGAACTGGAAGGGGGTTGGATACTTGGGATGGGGTTAGGGGGCAGGTGGGGAGAGGGGTGATTATTAGCATGAGTTTGAGAGCTCATCCTTCCTTTGCTTCTCTAAGTACGCTGGGTGGCAATTAGAAGCGTTGGAGGTAAATCTCCCCTTCCTCTTTCTCTCCCTGTTTCGTACTTTGGCACATTAATTACATTTAATGATGGTGAACTTTCGGGAAAGTATTAAATTACCTCTTCCAATTACAGCCTGAGGAGCTGCCTTGATGGTCCTTTCCATTGGGCTTACTATCTGTAATTACTGGAATTATCTAGAAAAAATCATGAAATATTTACGGATGACTCTCACATATTCTGCTGAAGAAGTTTGTTTCTTAGTGATTGAGAGACAACTCCGACTGTCTTGGCAGCTTCGTATTTGGTCAAACGTTAATTTACTTGCAGGTTTAGATACTTGCATGGTAAAATATAATGCTTTGAAAAATTTAATCTACTGGAATTAGGTTTTATTATTCCCTTAAAATTTTGTTTAATGTTGGAGCATATTTTTTTTTAATTTAGTGGGAAAAAAAAGCTTTGGTATTGTTGGTGGTCTTCACGCAGCTTCATTCTTCCTTTTTTTAGAATGATTTTATATTACCTTGAAATATTTTTCAGCGGTTCAATACCGATAAATGGAGTAATTCTTATTATTATTATTATTATTATTATTATTATTATTATTATTATTATTATTATTATTATTATTATTATTATTGTTTGTTGTCCTGCGAAGGACGACAAATATGATATTGCATTTCCTGTTTAGTTTGATTTCTCTTCTCTCAAACTATATGCTTAATGAAGGACTGTGTAACAGGGCAGTTATTTTCACAGTTGGCTTTTGAATGCTGCATAAAATATCTCAATTTCAAGGGTCTCCGGGAGTAGTTGTCCTAGAGATATCAGCGACTGGTGGGTAAAGACAAAACCTTTAATATGAGACTCCAGGTATCGGATTGTGACGGGAGTTCGTGTTTTTTCTTCCTCCTTGCCTTAGAAGTTACGTACAAACGGGAGACGTCCTACGTTTCCCCACCATTCTACTTTCTATCAAGGGTTGATTTATTCAGACACTGCTTACGCTTTCGAATCTTGTCCACAAGTACTAGAAAGCTCTTAAGTAATGCTACATTTGATTACAAAACAACCCTTTTCAGTCCCGATAGTGACCATCAATCAACTTCATCATGCCCCATCACTATCATGGTCATCATCGTCATCATCATCAATATTATTGAAAGGCAGTCGAATTGCGTCTGTATAGAAGGAAGGAAAAAATCGGGATTCTCAATGGGCCTCTCTTTATGGGCGAAGACCAACGCCTACATATCCACGCCTTTCGAGATAAGGAATCAAAACCTGACAGAGAAAAATGACAATGTGTCTGCGATATCACTCGGAGCAGCTCTGTGTGTGTGTGCGCGTGCGCATGTGTGTGTGTGGTTGGGGGGGAGGGGGCTCAGTGGGCGATTGAAGGGTCGGGGGCTGCCTATGTATGGGATTGGCGATACGTCATGGCCGTAAGGAGTGTTGCAGGGAAATTAAAGCGATATTCTTACATACTATAGAATTGACAGGTGTCAGCGATTAGTTTCCCTATCCGACTGCTCGCGTGACAGTCTCTCTCTCTCTCTCTCTCTCTCTCTCTCTCTCTCTCTCTCTCTCTCTCTTCTATGGTTGCTAATGGAGAGGAACAATCTGTTCCTCTTTTACCAGAGCTACGTTCTCCTTCCATACCTTAGCAAGTACAATTTAAAACTATATTAATATCAATTCTCATCTTATCATTCTCACGATCGTCCAATATTAGTCTTCGTTTACACCGGAATTCCTTTATGTAACCTGCCTTCTTCATGAAGCCATATAAAGAGAGAGGGTGGTTGACCAATATGCCATTTGGTGGCTTTCAGCTGAATTGGAATTTCTATACAGTAGGATCTCTTGTTCGTGTAAACATATTGTTTCACTCCTTAGAGTGTTGTTGTTCTACTCTTGTTATGCTGTTTCGGATGAGAAATCAGTAAAGTTAGCCCTATTAGTGTTGTCCTCCAAGCTCACTGAATTAAAGTCAATTATATATAAAAAGACCTTCGATCTGGGCAAAGTCTGTGATGTAATGGTATGGTAATTGATATCAACTTTATAACATAAGGATTGGAATGATTTCATTGCGTACTGAACTGCTCCTGAAAAATTTGCTACTTACCTATTTATAAAAAAGATTAAATGTTGTCCTTAATTTCATGACATATCATTGGTTGTCAGACTCAATTATCATAAGAATGGTTTGTGTTAGTTGGTAATGATGCGCTTGGTGCGTCCTCATCCCAAATGCTGGTAATCCGTTTTAATGACATAGCTAATAAAATTATTGTTCATCTTCTTCCTTTTTCCTTTAATATTCTCGCATACTATCAGGCTGTTTCGTTTATGAGAGAGAGAGAGAAGAGAGAGAGAGAACGAACCTTTGGATTTCATAATCTGCTTACAGAGAACTTTTGGAACTATGCTAATCATATTCAAATGTAGTTTCCGTTCCAAATTAGGCGTTCTGGCCCATAGCGCTTAGGATGTATGAGGCCAAAATTGGCCCTTGTGGTTTTATCGTGCTCCACTGGAGCACTTTATTTTCCTTAATATTCTTCACTGCTGGAAATTTTACGTTTTCTCTCTGCTGAATATTCTTTAGACAGGGACAGGGAAATTCGCTCTCTCTCTCTCTCTCTCTCTCTCTCTCTCTCTCTCTCTCTCTCTCTCTCTCTACCCAGATCTATACAATGACGGGAAGAGGAAATATAGACAAGAAAGACAAAATCTGCAACCTTTTGAAAAGAGGGAATTGCAGATTTGGAGAAAGATGTTACTACAAACATCCTAAGATATGTCAAAACTATGAAATATATGGTAAATGTGCATACTTAGATGGATATGGGATGATTGCAGAGATTCTGCATCCAAAAAATATGTAAAAGACCTAAAAGAAGGAAAAGGATGTAAGTTCGACAAAAAATGCAAATATATGCACCCTGTAGCATGAATCATAATCAAATAAATAACCAATCCAAGTAATAAAATCCAAAATAAGAAAGAAACAAATAAAGAGAGAAATCAAGAATATCAGGTAAAAGAGAAAAGCAAACCACCAATGAGATATGCAGAGGTGTCAGCAAAAAATTTCAAAGCATCAGCTCCGAAATTCTACTCAAGAGATAATAACTGTATTTATTATGCAAGAGGATATTGCAGAAACGGAGAAAATTGCAGATTCAGACACAAAATGAATAATTATGATGAAGGAAGATCAAATATTATGGAAAAGTTGGATTTTTTAATGTCGAGAATTTCTGGAAATGAAAAAAAGAACAACATACCAGAACAGGAAAGAGACATGGGAAAATAAAACCTTATTACTACCAGTATTAAATGAAGGAGAAAACACGCAAACCATCATAGTGATGAATGCGCAGGGTTTAGTTACGAGTAACTCAAAAAGAAAAATAGAGTACTTAGAAGAACTAACCCAAAATGAAAAGAAAATAGATATAATGAATTATAAGTGAAACCTGGTATTCCAAGAGACTGGGAAGGATGATCAAATAAAAGGGTCCAACTTATAGATCAGATTGAAAAAATAGGAATCAAGGAGGAACCGCAATATATGGGAAAGACAAAAAAACAAGGAAAAATATATGAGAAATATAGTAACTCAGAATGTGAACTAATAGCGGTAGAATTTGAATCTGAAAAATTGATGAACATAGTAATATATAGACCTCCTAATACTAAAGAGTTTGACTTAATAATTGAAAAATTGGATGATATATGTAGAAATCACAAGGACTGGACTATTCTCCTATCTGTGACTTCAACTTTCCTTTCGTAGAATGGAAAGAACGAATAGGAGATTGTGGTTGTACTTATACATATAAAAAAGAGAGTAATAGTAGTGCAGAAGATAAGAGGCAATTTGAAAAGCTATTAGATATGCTACTAGAATACAACATTCAACAAATAAATCACTGCCAACAAGAAAGGAAAATACTTTAGACCTAGTAATTTGTGAACGAGATGAATTATGTTAAAGAAATAATAGTTTATAATGCGAATATTTCAGACCATAATGTCATAGAATTAACAGTTCATTCCAAAGCAAGTGAAAATAGAGATAAGCAAGAAATGAAAAAGTGGGAAGGATATGGAAAATACAACTTCTACAGTAAAAATATAAAATGGTCAGAAATTAATGAAGAATTAAACAAAGATTGGGATAACATTTTCGTAAGTGATGACATAAGGGTAAATACGGAGATATTATATAAAATATTGGAGAAAATAGTGGAAAAAATATATACCGAAGAAGAAAAGTAAACATCATTCATGCATACCAAGAGACAGAAGGATCTTGTTCCAGAAAATCAGAAAGTGGAAAAAAGGTCTTGTCAAAAGAAAAAAATGCATGGAAAGTTATAGAACTAAAAAGTAAGATAGAAAAATGCAGAACAAAAGATTATACAATCAAAAGAAAATGAAAAACGGGACTTGGAAGAAAAAACCCTATTAAATATCAAGCAAAACCCCAAGCTATTATACTCATATGCGAAAGAAGATGAATAAAAGAAGAATAGAAATAGGCCCTCTGAGAAATTGAAGGGAGATTAACGAATGAAAAAAAAGGAAATTTGCCAACATACTGGCAGAACGATATAAGAGAGAATTCACCCTAGAATAGATAATGAAGATAATGATATAGAAGTAAGGGATGAAAATAGTGAATATTTAGCTGACATAGATATTAATGAAGCTGATATTGTGCAGGCTATTAATGAAATTTAAAAATGGAGCTGCTGCAGGGCTGATGGAATTCCTGCTATTTTGTTAAAGAAAGTAGTTCATTCTATCGCAAAGCCACTTGCAATATTATTAAGACAAAGTGTAGATACAGGCAAGATTTATGAGGAGCACAAATTAGCATATATTACCCCTACTTTCAAAGTGGGGATCAAGACTAGAGGCAAGTAATTATAGGCCTGTGAGTCTAACATCACATATTATGAAAGTGTATGAAAGGGTAATGAAGAAAAATATTAGAAACATTTAATAATAAAAAATAATTTGTTTAAATAAAGGACAACATGGTTTCGTACCGGAAAAAGTACACAAACCAACTGTTAGTCCACCGTGAGAACATATTCAAAAATATGAAAAGCGGAAATGAAAACTGATGTGGTTTATTTAGACTTTGCAAAAGCTTTTGATAAAGTAGACCATAATATATTAGCGAAGAAAATTAGAAAACACAATATCGTGATAAAGTAGGAAGATGGTTAAAAGAATTTTTACACAACAGAAAACAGATAGTTATTGCAAACGACGAGAAATCGGATGAAGTCAAGGTAATATCCGGATGTGCCGCAAGGTACGGTGTTAGCTGCAATACTGTTTGTTATTATGATTGAAGACATAGACAATAATGTGAAGGATTCGGTAGTGAGTAGTTTCGCAGATGACACAAGAATAAGAATAGAGAAATTACTTGTGATGAAGATAGGAACGCTCTAACAAAGAGACCTTAACAAAGTATATGATTGGGCAGAGGTAAATAGGATGGTATTTAACTCTGATAAATTTGAATCAATAAATTATGGAGACAGAGAAAGAAAGCTATATGCATATAAGGGACCTAATAATGAGACCATCACAAATAAGGAAGCAGTTAAAGACCTGGTGTGATGATGAATAGGAACATGTTATGCAATGATCAAATAGCAACTCTGTTGGCAAAATGTAAAGCAAAAATGGGAATGTTGTTACGGCACTTCAAAACAAGAAAAGCTGAACACATGATTATGCTTTATAAAACATATGTTCGTAGTCCACTTGAATATTGCAATATGATATGGTACCCACACTATCAAAAGGATATTGCACAAATAGAGAGTGTACAAAGGTCCTTTACAGCTAGAATAGAAGAAGTTAAGGACCTAGACTACTGGGAAAGACTACAATTTCTTAAAATTATATAGTCTAGAAAGGAGAAGAGAACGCTACATGATAATTCAGGCATGGAAACAGATAGAAGGAATAGCAGAAAATATCATGGAACTAAAAATATCAGAAAGAGCAAGCAGAGGTAGATTAATAGTGCCCAAAACTATACCAGGAAAAATAAGGAAAAGCACACAGGACATTATCCACTACGCACCAGCATCGATAATGCAGGCGTCTATTCAATGCGTTGCCAGCTCATCTGAGGAATATATCAGGAGTGAGCGTAGATGTGTTTAAGAATAAGCTCGACAAATATCTAAACTGCATCCCAGACCATCCAAGATTGGAAGATGCAAAATATACCGGAAGATGTACTAGCAACTCTTCTGGTAGACATTAGAGGTGCCTCACACTGAGGGACCTGGGGCAACCCGAACAAGATGTAAGGTCTGTAAGGTAAGGTAAGGTAAGGTCTCTCTCTTTCTGTGTTTGTACCATTTTCATGAATATTCTATTAAAATCATGGACTAGGAGTCTCAACTCTGAATGTATGTGTTTGTGTTTGTCTGTATTCATAGCCCGTGTGAGTGAGTATGGCATTCAAGATTTCACAAGCTGAAAATGTTTGAGGTAGAGACAACATTACTGACCAGGGTGAGGCTGCATTTTCAGATGATAGAAGTTATACTGCGAACCCAGGAAGTAATTAGCTGTTACACGATCTGATAGCACGTCTGCTAGTCTGGGAATGATGCAATTAACGTCAGTTAGTGCCGTTTGTTTATTAAATGTATCTCTCACTTCATTTACTTTGGACGTTTGCAGTGACTAGATGTTGTAACACCCAAAAGACGCGTTCGTTTGGGAAGGATGCTTGGGAATGAAGCTTCTCCTTTTCTCTCTTTCCTTTTGCTATTTAATTGCGTTGCTTGTCTTTACTTTAAAATCAATATTGATTCTTTAAGACAACTCTGAAGGTTAAAAGTAATATTTGGTTTCTGTTCTCAGTATAAGAAATCGGCTGTAACCGTATCTAGTGTTGTTTAATTAGATTCCTTTCATCAGATTATTTGGGAATTTATCGCATTGCCAATTATATCAGGATCAAGAGCAGGAATCGGCTTTAACTGAGAACGCAGGCTTTCCAGTTTGGTGCTTTCTGATTTCAATCAGAACAGTATTTGTGTTTAGGCAGCTGTATATTTTTTGTGTTCATATTTCCAGCAGAACCTACTGAGAAAGTCACCTGCCAAAATAATGCCATCAGGAGATTATAACATGATTATTATATATATGGCTGGTGTTGGGTAAAGAATAATTGCGAATGTATGTCATTTACAAGGATAATTTGCATTTAGTGTAGTATTGATTTCCATAGTCACTCAGGTACCGCTTATGCGTTGCACTGTAGAGGATTAACAAGTATCCAGAATTAATCAAAAGTAGTACCATATCAAAATTACAAGTTTACATGTGAAGGATATATTTTTTTAAATTCGCTTTCGGTTATAAGAGTTATTTTACACAGATATCAATATCCTCACATTTTAGTTGAAAACAGGTAGCACTCAGAGAGCACCGGTGATACATTTGCAACCAATAATAATAAGAAAAAAAAAACATAATAAGGATTTGCATTTGTATCCTGAAATCTTAAAATCAAACTCATTCTTCTTGAGATCGTAATCTTTCCTTTCACTAAATTTCATTGGAATTCATAAGTAGCACGGCGATATCCTGCTGAAAGACACACACACACACACACACACACACACACACACACACACACACACACACACACACAAAAAGTTAATTTATGGCCATTTTAGATTCGCAAAGATATCCATATAGAAAAAGATGAAATAAAGCAAAAAGCTTGAAACATCAGCGTCCTGTGCCTATTTTTCTTGTGTAGGTAAATGCCATTCATGATTGTTTTGTAATATACAAAATATATCGTACATATACAATATACCATGTTGATGTCTTTGGATGTATGTGAAACGCCAATAAACAGAAAAATAGAGTTGCTATACTAGTGTCTTGAATAACAACGGAAATGACAACGGACAAGTCTGTCTTGTATATAGATGTTCCCTTTCAGTTTTAAGCTGACTTCAGTATGAAATTTGGCACAGTTCTTGTCTTAAGATTACCTTTTTTATCCAATTCTGGATACCAAGTTCTGTAGAACTCTAAACAGTATCATTGCCTACATTTTGAAAAATACCTTCCCAGCAAAGTTTACCATTATTTCTCAGCTTCCTCCTCGTTACCTGAATGTCATTATTGTTATATAATAGGATTTGATGCATAGTTGCCTGTGTTTTGTTTATTTTAAGATGTCTGGATGCTAGTTGATTAACTTTTCAAATGTTACAGAAGGATGATTATTTTTCTGTTTATTTTATCATCTTGTATAAATCGTTAGTCTTGCGAGAGGCAGAGAGAAATAATGATGAAGTTCTACCGTGAGAGAGAGAGAGAGAGAGAGAGAGAGAGAGAGAGAGAGAGATATGAAATCCTAATAACGACTTGGGCAGACTACAGTCGGTCACCATCAAGACTTGGGACCAAGGCTAATTCCTTTCGGCACATAGGAGGAACTCAATCATAATTCATCTCTCGGTAAGTGGGCGAGGCCAATTTTCCCGTTGCTGAATTGGAACAGAGTGTAGTTATTGTGGAGGGTGTTAACGTTTCCGTGGTTGAGGAGCACAAATCGTATGTTGGGAACCGCGGAGAGAATGTTGCAAAATGTGAGTGAAGTGCAATTTTTTGTGACGCATTACTTTATACAAAATTGTGGTGCATTTTGATGCTCAGGTTAATGGCAACTTTCTATCAATAGGAGTGTGATACTTGTAATCATAAAGTCATCTCTCGTAATATTCAGTGACTAAGCGCTCTCTCTCTCTCTCTCTCTCTCTCTCTCTCTCTCTCTCTCTCTCTCTCTCTCTCTCTCCTAATATTAGGATAATGAGGGGAGAGGGTTTTGCTCATCTCCGCATCTTCCTTCACTAACTTCAGTATATGTATTTTCAAATGAGATAGTTTTTATTTATTTTTTTTTTATTTTGGCTTGCTCGGTGGTAAGCCTACAAAATACTTTTTTGTTGTTGTTGTTGTTCTTGATATTGTTGTTCCTGTTTTGGGTGGGTTAGGAAAGGTCTAAAAAGTGCTGAAAAAGGGTGTTTAGCGTTGAGTTAAAGATACATGAATTTTAGGATAGGATATTTATGATATATTTATAGAATGAAAATGTAAAAAATAAATAATGTGCAAGTTCAACAGTACAGAAATATTATTTCTATTAAAAAGATATAGCGTATTTATTTTAATTTTTGTTAGTGAAACAACTCTCTAAATGACCATAGATTTTAGCACGCGCCCCAGTAAGCTGGAGGTCGGATCACGCCTTGATTATTTGGACATGAATATGACTTCCGTCTACATTCTCCTCGGTCCGTCCTTCCACTGACAGATTACTGTCATTTATCCGTGAAAACTACGAAGAATAGTTTGACTCGATAGATAACATTGTTCAAGAAAGCCAGTAAACTACATACGAAATGAGGTGTTGCACCATATCAGGATTTCGGTAAGTGGTATTTACGAGACGGTGGTGAGATGCATCAAATTTTGTGTGATGTGCATTTTTAGCAATAAAAAATTATACGTTTGCAATTTGCACCTCTTTACCATGACGAAAGCTATTACTGCCTAAACCACAATAATACAAATTTAGTTTCAGGTACACTAAAGTATTATCTTCTTTGAAAGTAAATGTACCCATTTATGCAAGTTTTTTAAAGGAAATTCCATTATGTTAATATACATCATCTCATATAGAAGATATCTTGGTGTACACAGGTAATAACGCGGGAGGGTACATTGATTGAAAATGTTACTGCTATTGGGAGCGAGTGAAAGAGGGGGGCTTTGACCTAAATCATAAAAGTTTTAAAGTTTCCATTAATGTGTTTTATTCCTCAGCGGTGCCACCTGACTGTCATTCGTATTCACGAGGCCTCAACGGTTCATTAAAAAAGTTTTAGATAAACTCCTCCCTTTTAGTTATGCTTTCAAACTGGGTGTTTTTATTGAGGCTTGGAGGGAGGAGCGGTCTTCTACGGATTTTATTGCCTCTGTTGTAAAGAAGAACTAATTTCAAAGTCTCGCTGAAGATGACGTTTATCTCGGCGCTTTTTAATTGATTTCTAGATTTCACCTTCGCCTTTTTTATCTTTCTTTTTTTTTTTACCGCTCGGTGGGCTGAGATCCTGGAAAAATGTAGTTGCAGCATACTGTGAATATCAGACATGCTGCTGAGAACAACGAATTACTCTTCCCCGCTATCAGGGAAAGGTTCCTTGCGTCCCACTACCGGCCAAATCTCCCCTGACCTTTGACCCCGTTTGCCATCTCAGATGGAACACGGGACTGTCGCTTGTCTTCCATTAGCCTTCCAGGTTATCGGAAGTGTCTACAGCCACCTGGAAATAGAGCTGCTCGTGTCATCCATTCCGTTGGTACCAGGTATTTCGCTGTGATGTCGGATTTCGTCGGGAATGGATGTAGTATGTCGTTTTCTGTTGTGCATATCTTTTGATGTATGATGTATGAGTACTTCATTTTGCCCAGTGTTGTTTTTTTTTCGGAAGCGTGACTTTTTATTTATTTATGTATTTTTAAAGAGCGATTGATTATGCCATGAACTATACATATTTCAGTAGATCATGAAATAGAATCTTTTTTTTTTTTCGTTTATAATTTAACGGCACTGATTTTCAAAGCTCCCCGACAAATATGCTAAACCAAAGGTCCATTCGCTTCTGTGCAATAGCATAAAAAGGCGCTTTGTTTTATACTTACATGCGCATTACTGACATCACAAAATGACGTGCGTAGAATCTTTAGCTTTTTTATGTCAGTCTTAAAATTCGTTGAACGGAAAGCTTATTCAATTTAGAGACAACATTCCTGCTTCAAAGGGGGATACATACGTTTTTGTTTAAGCAAGGATACAGGACAACTTTAATAAAGTGAATTTGTTCCGTAAGTTGTGATAAAACCGCTAGTTATATGCATTATGCTGCCAGACAGTCACTTTTATGAAATGAAGGGAGATGATCTCGATTCCAGCTTCTTGTTGGTGAAGGGAATGTTGGGCCAACTGTCCGACGATCCAAAGGGGAAATTCAGTTAAGCGTCTTCGAACGACCACAACTAACACATTGGTCCCGGGCCAGATTAACAAGAGACTGTATCACAGAATGGGATGTTGGGGGATGTGATAGGGAAAGAGGTGTCCGGTCACTACAAGCATCATACTCGATGGAAATATTGTAGTGCCTGAAGTTCATTGGCACTGAACTTAGTACATTTTAATGCCTTTTTGTCTGTTTACCTTTTTATTTAAGTATTTTTTTTATAAGTGGGTTCTTCTCTTTTTGTATTTCTCTTTACTTCCTCGTACTTCTTCCTGATGAACACCATATTCTTTGGAAGCTTGTGCTTTTTTCATTTGAATAGGTTTCATCTACTGAATAATAATAATAATAATAATAATAATAATAATAATAATAATAATAATAATAATAACACGACAATTCGAATGGTTAGGTACCTTTATTTCCATAAGTGTACTGATACCGTATTTAATTGCTCGGTGCTTTCATCTTAGAATAGAAACGTTTTCCTTTTGATTACCATGAGATAGGAATTGCAGAGAGAGAGAGAGAGAGAGAGAGAGAGAGCGAGCAACATCACGGCATAGAAAAAATTTTTCCAGTCCTCTTTTTGAGTTCGAGGTCATCCGTATTTATGTGTCAACCTACTTCAGTTGTAAAGTTCCGCGACCTATTCCCATCGCATTCGAATAAGGAAGAATTGCAACGTTAGTCTAATTTTCCCGTCGATATAAGTAAGCAAAGGTCATATCCGTTCAAAGGTCTTACTCCCTGAGATGAATCCTGTGTTCTGTGCATATATCAATACCACCACCTTTTTGTGAGGTGACCCTTGAATGTGAGCCTGATGGGCTCTTCCCATTTTATGAGGTTCAGGGCTCCCATAGCTGCCTTCATAAATGGGAGGGGTAGAGAGAAAGTTGTTTTCGGGATTGAATTCCTTTCATTCATTCGACATGCCGTAAAAGAAGGGTGGTGCGCTTAAATCATAAGCCATTAAATTTCCATAAATGGCTGGTAGCCTTTGATGTGTGTTTGATGGATGCATTCAAAATGGCTGTTCCGAATCTTCTAAGTCGCATGGTCGATGGTTATTAATGACGAAGAGTTATGTACCCGTGAAGCACATTCATATCGTACTGCATTGATGGAAAATATGATCAACTTATCAATTGTAAAATTGGAAAATGTCAGCTATTAATGACCAGCGAGATTTTTAGTAACATCCTTTGGCATGCAAGGTTCTTAAGAGGTGAAGGAATCGTCATGCATTGATAAAGTGTTTTTGGCCAAAGCCATAGATAGGTTTCACTATCCTCCTTGTTAGAGAGAAAATTAACTAAGATGGACGTGATCCATGACTGAAATATGCTAAGTTGCACTGTTTTATGAGTTACCTTAAGTAATACCGGGATGTAATACACATGCAAACAGACGATAACCTATATATATATATATATATATATATATATATATATATATATATATATATATATATAAATGTATGTGTGTGTGTGTGTGTTATATGTGGCCTTGTATGAGAACGTAAAACAACAGATTGAGTGTTAAAGTTAGAGCAGTCAGAAGTTCCACAATGAAGAAGGTGCATAGATCGAGTTTTTGTTATGGGAGAAGTTTAAAAGCTAAGGAGAAACCTCTATGTGGCATACATAGACATAAAAAAAGTCATGATAAAATCGAGAGAGAGGGAGTGTGGAATGTGACGAGAATAGGTGGTATAGGAGATAATTTGTTGAGTCTGATTAAAGATTTGTGATGCAAGTGTGAAAATATGTAGGTGGAGGAGTGACTGGTTAGCTGTAAAAAGTGGACGTGAGAAAAGAGTTGTTATCCTTGCTTGCGAGAAGTCAGGAGAAAGACAGTAGATGCAGAAGCTGCTGTGTGGGATGAGAAAACGAGTTATGAAATAGTTTTGAATGGTTAATGTTTGCAGTTGAAGGAGTTTATGGAGACTAGTAAAGAGAAACTGCAGATAGTGGTAAAAGAATCCTGTTTCATATTGGGTGGTGGAAGCGAGGGAGCGGTGGAATCCTATGAGAGTCTATGAGAAATTGACTGACAAAGACAGGAAAGAAAAGAGGTGAATCACAAAATAAGCGGAACGTAAAAGGTAATTGAGTGTTTGCAAGTTTCTTGAAAAAGACTTGAAATTATCTATGGAAGCCTAGATTGGAATGTATGAAGGAATTTTTTGACAAATACTCCTTCGTAAAAGGGAAGCATGGATTTGGAAAGGGAATTGAATAATAATAAACGGAGGCTGAATCTGACGAAATGAACTTCTTGTGCCGCACAAGAAGAATTGATAGGGTGAAAAATGGGGAGACACATCGAAAAGTAATAAAATGGGCAACTCACGTAAAAGAGCATTTTGAGAGTTTGTTCCGTGCAACCTAGAAAAGTGTTTGAAGCTGCCTATGTTAATTCAGGCTTAGTACACTGTGTACTGCATTCAAAGTATGAATGTGGCCTTCGAGTCAAACTCTTGTTTTTGTCTGGAGCTACCTTTTGGAAGGGCGATTACTCGGTGGTAATAATAAAAAAGAGAATTTTTGTAAAATTAAGCCTTTTCCTCTAACAGGAATTGGCATCAGATAAAAAGATAATACAACAGTCACTTCTTTTAACTGCTGAATCGAGTCTTATGTGCACAAGAGAACGAATGTAATTGTGTCTATATATATATATATATATATATATATATATATATATATATATATATATATATAAGAGAGAGAGAGAGAGAGAGAGAGAGAGAGAGAGAGAGAGAACCAAAATGCTCGACCTCATAGGCCCATTGTTCTGGTGTACGCTATGGTGATATATATATATATATATATATATATATATATATGATATATATATATATATATATATATTCATTCGTCTATGCACCCTTTTTTTCCATACTGAAGATGGCTCCAAATATTTACGTTAAGTTTTGGGGATGGCTTATGTCCACTCGGGTTGCTACCCCTCTAACTGCTAGGAACCGCTTTTTAATGCTTTCGACTGCATAGACAGTGAATGTTTTTAAAGAAACATGCCTAAATTGCTTCTTGGGACCCTCTGGAGAAGCGACTTGGTACCATTTGACCACATGCCACACAACCCACACACACTATATATATATATATATATATATATATATATATATATATATATATATATATATATAAGATATATATATATAAAGGTATAAGCCACGAAGGAAAGATAAACAACTTGGCCTATACCTATATTTATGCATTTATCACGTTCCAAACTTTCGTGATTCTCTTACACATACACACACACACATATATATATTTATATATATATATATATATATATATATATATATATATATATATATATGTGTGTGTGTGTGTGTGTGTGTGTGTGTGTGTGTGGTGTGTGTGTGTATATATATATATTATTTATTTATACTGTGAGTGTTTTTGTATGGTCTTACATTACAAATCAATGGTTTTAAATAAAAATTATTTTGTGCGTTTGTACCAACCAAGAAATGAATGATGAATAATATACTCTGTAAAGTTGTTCCTTCGGAATTTTCACATGTGGAACCTTTATACTATATAATATTCATACCAGTGTTAACATATAAGTGTAGAGTACATATGGTCAGGTTTGTCCCTCGTTAAATTTACAAGTAATTCTAGTTAAGGACTATGAGAGTAGGCCTTTAAAAGTTTTATGTTTCGCATAAAACGTGATTCTCTTTTGTACAGTTGTAGAAGCCACATATATGACACATTTTATAGATCATTGGATGCTGTTGCGACAGGTTTCACGTTACCAGGAAGGAAAGATGGCAGTCATTTTATGTTATCTCCTGTGTTGTGGAAAAGATTCTAATCATCTTTGGCGAAAGGTTGCAACCTTTTCTGTTATTTCTTTCTATAGTTGGGAAAGGCCTAACCCCTTTTAAATAAAGATGATATTCACGTAGGTAAATAAAGTTTGTGACCCTTTCTGGTCGAATTCTGTAATTTTGTCAAATTTGTAACCCTTTCGTGTCAACTTTCG
>NC_061095.1:7338395-7378395 GCF_015104395.2 Macrobrachium nipponense
ATGGAATGCATAATGTTATATTTTAGATTTTCAGACTTTCCAACTAAATTAGAACCATTGGGTTTTGCACTAAGGCCAGATTGCGTTTTTCCTTACGACAAGCTTTGTTTTTTATTGGTCTAAAGTAGCACTGTAGTTTTCCGTGTGTATTTCCTGAGAGCACCAATAATGCCTTCTATTAATTTTTAAAATAATTGTAAATTTTCTAACCACTAGGGAGTAATTCAGCTGTTATTTACAGTGCTCTGTTGACGACTTTTACAATGATCTGGAAGTGTGTATCTCTCTCTCTCTCTCTCTCTCTCTCTCTCTCTCTCTCTCTCTCTCTCTCTCTCTCTCTCTCTCTCTCTCTCCAACTCCACGTTATTAGAAAAGTCGTTACAGTCTATTAATTATACTTTTATTGAAATCGATCTTGCAGTTAATAATGCAAGCGAAATATCTTCCTAAACACAAACGTACCCCCACCGAGTACCTAATTCCTGTTTGAGCAAGCAATTCGTACATGTACACGTGTGTGCTAATGAATCCTGGCCTTCTCATGGGCTCTCAGCTCCGCATATTTGTGTTATGACGTTACATAATAATTTTATCCCGTTCATTTTAGACCAAGTGCATGATAAATCTGTCTTGCTCATGTTATTAAGATCAAATATTTTATGTCAGTATTAGATCTTATTGTGTATGTGTGTGTGTGTGTGTGTGTTATATATTATTATATATATATATATTTATATATATATATATATATATGTGTGTGTGTGTGTGTGTGTGTGTGTGTATGTATATATAAACAAATCTCCATTTGGGAATGGCATAAATAGTGAAAACAAGAGGAGGACCTTGGAGTCATTATTACCAAGGACTTAAAATCCACAAAATAAAAGCCGAAAAGAAGGCACAGAAATTAGTGGGATACATAAAGAGGCAGTTCAAATACAGAAACAAGGAAACGGTGCACGATGTCTCCTCGGATGGACTAACAAGTCTTTGAGACATCCTAATCCTTGTAACTCTCTCTCTCTCTCTCTCTCTCTCTCTCTCTTGTAAGAAATTTCTTGTTCAGCTTTAACTTTCCATTTCCTGAACTGTGTCGATTTTTTCTCTGCTGTCAAAGTTTCTGATTTACCGAGGAAGTCTAGCCCCCTCTCTCAAAAAAAAAAAAAGCAAATAAATATAAAAACGTTTCTTGTCGCAGTTGAAAAATAAATAAAAGCCCTGTAACTTTATGTTAGGAAGAATGCTAAGAACGTTATCGTTGCATTGCATGAAATATAAGTATGCCAAGAGTTTTCTTTAATCTTTCACGTAAGTTGCCCCTAATGGCTCACTGAGACTTGGAATCTTCTCAGCGTCATATCAATTCAGGATGGTCGCGACGACTGGGGTTTCTACTTGGTGGATCCATTAGTAGAAGAAACTTGGCGGCTCTGACATTTCCGCGACGCCCATGTTTTAGTTATACAGGTGACGTAAACTTCATTGAGAACTCCCTCATTCTCTTATATGTACACTCAAAACTATACGCACACATGCATTATATATATATATATATATATTATATATAGATATATATATATACATAATATATACGGATATATATGTATGTATGTATGTTATATATATATATATTTATATAATATATATATCTATATATATATATATAATATATATATATATTATATATATAATATATATAGTATATATATAATATATATAGAAATAATAATATAATATATATATATATAACAATTATATCTTTGAATCATTTGGCATTGATTTAAATGAAAATGTAGATATGTTCAATCACCGAGGGAATCCAAGGTCTGATGGTGTATTCGTAAAATTTCAGTTGTTTGCATTACCTGCATATATCGAATCACAAACAAAGCATAACTTCTAGCGTAATATTACATGTATTATCTTTCATGCGAACAAGCAAACGGAAAGAAAAAATGACATCTCCTCCTTTCCCTCAAGCTTCGAATCGGAACATGAAAGCTCCTCCCTCTTAGGCGCCCCCCCCCTGTAGAAGAGAGAAATTCTTGCAAATATCCACATGATAGCATGCTTAAGATTCCGGCTTTGAAACCTTGTGAATAGCCAGCTGATTGAGTATGCTATGCTCTCTCTCTCTCCTCTCTCTCTCTCATCTCTCGCTCTCTCTCTCTCTCTCTCTCTCTCTCTCTCTCTCTCTCTCTCTCTGTGACTTCTGACGCAGTGTACCGTATTGCGAGACACGAAGCAGGATATGATTTAATATTATGCCAGAAAAAATAAAGACCCGCCAAGTCTGAACTCCAACGAGTGGCCCGGACCTCTCCGTAATCGTGGAATGATAATCCCCCTAAATAGTTGTTTTTTTCGACGGCAACACCCTAATCACAACCGCTCTTATTCCCACATCATCTTCGGGTGATTTATGTGAAGCGGCTACACAGCCGGAGAAAATGCTGGGTGTGCGACGTGCGTGTTTGTGTGTGTATAATCCGCCCGCCATGTTTCTTTGATAGGTACACAATGCCTTCTCCATATAGGAAGTTAGTGACTTATTAAAAATGTTGCGGCGAAGCTAGACAGATTCCTGATGCAAGTGGTGAGGTACAGTCTATTGTTAGAAACCCTCGGTTTTATATTTACATTCATGCGCACGAGTAACGGCAATAGAGTAAACATTGATTCATGTATGTATGTATGTGTGTATAATATACTATGTGTGTGTGTGTATGTATATATATATATATATATATATATATATATATACGTATATGTAGATTTTCTTTATCTTATTTTTCTACTCCATTCATGCTACGCATCAGTGAGAAGGGTACATGTGACGATATTTTCAATAATTAGGTAGTGTAATTAAATCAAAACTTTCTTTTCGTTCTAGTGGGCTTTCCTACTTTACTGGCTTGAATATAATGCCTCACAGGATTTTTCCTGATTATTAAAATTGTATCATGCAGTGCACTAAAGTATACTATATGTAGCTTTAGGATTCTCTTATTTCGTGTTTTCCTTTAAGACACGGTTGAATCTTGCTCTTTTCCTTTACTTGTTTTCTTTTATGTCCCATTCCCATTAGCCTACTTAAGGGAAAATTCTTTGTTCTATATAAATTCAGCTGAAATGACGCGAGAGGAGCCACGTGTCTGTGGTGGCTATGAGAATGGGAAATGTTCTAGAGGCCATTGTGCGAAGATTATTTTGCATGCGAGTTGCGTAATTCACATGGTGGTGATGTGGGGAAAGGGAAATTACCTCAGTAATAAAGGCCTTTTTAGGTCCCAGGTGAAAGGTCAAAAAAGGTTTGATAGCTCCTTTAGAAACGTGAGGGCTGGACGCTGTCGTTTAATTTATCAGCTTGCATGTCGAATACTTTATCCTTTATTGGCTGACGCATTAGACGTGGAACTTCTCCCACTGGTGGTGCATTGCTGTTTATTATACAGATGCAATTTAGTTATAGACAGTAAATTCATGTCTGCCTTCGCGCGCGCGCGCACACACACACACACACACACACACACACACACACACACTATTCCTTGGCGTTCCATTTGCTGATATCGATTACCTCGAACAACATTTACTGACGTTTACTATTCTGAAGAACTGAAAGATATATTATGAAAGGCTGTGTTCGACGTTCCAGTTATTTTGGATTAAGAAACGCCTTCATTTAAGCTGGTTGATGTACGACTGCGATGGTGTAACTATGACGAGTTACTTCATTTTCTTAGAGGTAAAAAAGATGTATGCGTCATCTGCGATGAATTTCATTTTTACCGTTTCTTTTACTTACAATTCATGTTCTCGACTACGAAGCCAAGTAGTATTAGTGTTTTTCTTACTGTTAGAAGCCGAGTTCAAGATGAGGCAAATTTTTTGCACTATTTAAGATATTTATGTTCACCCGAAGTCGGTCGGGAATAGAAAGAGCCAAGAATGTTTCATAAATTGTAACTAGACAAAATATTTAACATGCGCAAAATTTTGTATACATAGCATACTTCAGCAACATCATACGGCGATATATTTGTTGTCCTAATAGGACTCTTCGTGTGTGTGTGTGTGTTTGTGTGCGCGCATCTAATTTTCTATGCTGTGTTGAGCCACAATAATTTAGAATTCCAATTTCTATTGGAAATTCATAAAGTGATTTTCCTGGTAAATTAGTCTTTTCCTTGGACTGTAGTTAAAGTGAAGACGTAGTAATGAATTGGTAATAATCTTAGACTCTCTAAAGGGATTATTTCCCTCTAAAGTGATTATTTCCTCTCGAAATCCGTTGAAAAGCAGTTGAGTAATCATTTTGGAATTTTAATAATGATCACGGAAACCTTGGATTTCACATGAAACGCTCATCTTCCCAACCTTCTATATTACAACGAAAGTAGGTTTGACTTCCGTATAATGAGTGTCATTAAAAAGACAATGCAGAAGAGACGAGTAAAATTTCCTCCCCCGCAACAACCGATCGCGAATGTTACCGGCGGTATTGTGTGGTGCTATCAGGAGGTCGTTTCGCCAAACGGTTTGCTTCCTTGTACAGCTCCAGTATCTCAGCGCGTGAGCGATTGCCGCAAAAACTAGCTTACCCGAGAGGTAATTCGCATTTTAACATTGCGTGGCATTAGCAGGCTGTCCATCACAATATTTCTGGGCTCATATTTAAGGAGAGTGAGACAGGGAGGGAGAGTGAGTACGAGCACTTTTTTGCTTGTACGAGAGAGAGAGAGAGAGAGAGAGAGAGAGAGAAAGAGAGAGAGAGAGAGTGAGTTCATTAGGTAGGTGAGAGAAGGAGAGAGGAGACATTTAGAAGAGAGACAAACAGATATACTTCGTTTCAGAGAGAGAGAGAGAGAGAGCAGATGTTTTTAATTAGTTGAGAAAAGGAGACTATTTAAATAAGAGACTGACTAACATAAATCATTGAGAGAGAGAGAGAGAGAGAGAGAGAGAGAGAGAGAGAGAGAGACGCAGTCTGGGTAATTAAGGTTGCAGTGGAAGAAATTCAATAGCAATCGTTATAGTGAGTGTGGGGAAATACGATATGTCTCATTAGGAAGTGTAAATACAGTACTTATAATGTATTGTTTTTATAGTTTCTTTTCCTCGTTTTCCTTCTCGGGTTTATTGCAAAGCCCAGCATGCGCAGCCGAGTGTTTTTTTTTTTTTTTTTTTTTTTTTTTTTTTTTTTTTTTTTTTGTGAGTTCCGTTGGGCAAATCATCCTCATGACCTCATCTGACCCACATCTGATGGGAAAGAAGAAAGAATGGCGAAGAAAAACAAGTGTAAGACCTGACGTTGAAGGAAGTAGTTTGATCCACCATAAAAAGGGGGAAATTAATTGTCAGAGAAATAGAAAACGGAAGTTACTCAATGTGATGACTGCATTTGCGAAGAAATAGGATTACTGAAAGGCCTTCAAGACGACATATGACACGAAGCAGTGCCAGGTATGAAGAAATTGGGAATTTTTTCCCATGTGTAAACTCAAGAGCAAGTGTATGCTCATGGATAAAAAAAAATCCGAAGAGATTCTTCACGAAAATCTTTAAAACCTCTTCGGATATCTGCTAGATGATATTCTCACGAGAGGTGTATAAGCAGACCTTGCAAGTACGTTAACCTAAGGAGGACTCGCCCAAAACTCTTGATATTGTTTATTAATTACTTTTTAAATATCAATAGATTTTGAACTACCATTTCATAGTTGAGTGGTAACCTGTCATCTGCAGTTAAAAAATGATTGCTGACTGCTATATTTTTGTCTTTATCAAGTTTACCTACATTTCATTAATATAGACTGTTGTTCTAAAAGTGATTCCAAGTTTATTTTAGCTGTTGTGTCACCTTTTCAAAGGTTGCTTCAGATGTGAAGGATATTTCACAGGTAAAGGAAATTTGACGTCAATGGTTAAATAAAATCCAGTTTCAAAAACTGGGTGAAAAAGAATTGACCTGTACTGAAACTGGAAGCAGACCTTACGAGTTTGACGTGACTGACAGTGAATCAATGTGAGGCCGGAGATGTCAACAAAGTTTGCAAACGGTCAATGGAAAGGAGCAAGCACTGACTGGCAAAACAAGCGCAGTGATTTCCGCTTCACATAATTCGATGACTTGTACTTTGCAGCTCACCGGAAGTGTGAGAGCAGCGGTGGAGCTTGAACTGACCTGTACTCCTCGGGAATTCTATATTTTTGTGAAGAATTGTTGCTAGAGGTCAGTAAGTTGTTCTTTCCTTCGCTCAGGAACCAGTAATGATAGCTACGAAGTTCCTCCGTAATTTGCAACTGAAATATGCAGAGCGCAGTCCGTAGGATTGAAGAGCACTTGCAAAAGATTTTGAAATTATTTATGCTATGTATCCAGATCTACTCTGGTAATATGCAAATACTTTGGTGGCATTTGTTAGATAAAGTATTCTTTATAATTGTAATGATAACATCCTTACGTTTATAAAAAGTAACTTTGACAATTCACAGTTATAGCTAAGGTTTATCGCGATAAACAGTACCTAATGAACGTACCACTTTTATATCTCCATTACATGAGAAGTTTATTATTTCTTTGGTTTTATAAGATACATAACTAATACGTAAAAATGCCTTGAACTTTGCATCAAAAGCAGGTACTACTCTATTATATTTCTTAAGTTTCCAGAGAACATGTTTTATGTAACTAGAACCTCCAGATAAATAATTTTTTAAGGTTCATTTCACAAAAATAAAAGTATAAAACTCAAAGTTACCGTCACTAATCTGTGGTTTTCCTTTCATTTCAGGTACATATCCGTAGATATCCTTCATCAGATGGCAAACGAGGTAGCATCAGGTAATGGACGTAGTTTACCTTCATTTTATTGCCAGGTTATCTATATCCAACTTTTTTATGGAATGTCCTTGAACAATTAGGTTATCTGCAGAGCTGATAGGTCAGATGTAGGTTCAGCCTGTGTAGTTGACAGTTCTTTTAATTTTGAAATAAGGTGGGCTTAATGACCTTTATTTTTATCGTATTTTCTTTTCTTGAGACAGTCTTATGATAATATTTCCCCCGATTTTGCAGCTTATTTTAGTCCTTACCTTCTGTTTTTCAGTGATTTATATTTATTTTGTAATATATTTTTCTATATTACTTGGCATTGTAACTGTGGTAAGTTACTAAGCTTTTAAGATGATTAATATGTGACTGAAATGTAGTAGACTTTCTTTAGATATTGCACTTCTTGTTTTCCACTTGGAATTTACATTCCATTTACCCACAAGCTCTGTATATCCCTCATATTTCTAATAATAAGAAATAATCTCTCTCTCTCTCTCTCTCTCTCTCTCTCTCTCTCTCTCTCTCTCTCTCTCTCTCTCTCTCTCTCAAACGCGCAGAGTTTTGGCCATTTGTTAAGGACGTTAAATGTAGCCTTTTTCCTGATCTTATATATATATATATATATATATATATAATATATATATATATATATATGTGTGTGTGTGTGTGTGTGTGTGTGTGTGTGTGTGTGTGTGTATGTATATATATATATATATATATATATATATATATATATATATATATATAGATATAGATATATATATATATAGATATATATATATAGATATAGATATATATATATATATATATATATATATATATATATCTATATCTATTATATATATACTATATATATATATATATTATAATATATATATATATATATATATACACACACACACACACACACACACACACACGTATATCATACATCAGCTGTATGATACGACAACGGTGCTGAACAAGTTTCAGTTTCGAAAATGACCTTAAACTCAGAATGTTGATCTTGAAAGAATTTGCCGTTATGATTCATTATCGTAGTAATTTTAAGCGAAACCTTCCATTATTGCCAGATCCTGGAAAAGACAGGTAAGAGGAAGTTGTCTGATATTGCTAGGATTAACGTACAGTTTTTAATCGACATACATTATTCTTGAGTAATACAATAATAGTTCATGTACACTGCACAGTCCTAGGCCTATTGAGTACGATATCTTTCGGTGCTACAACTGTCTAATTATCTGGTGAAGAATGTTAAATCTTTCAGTGCTACAACTGGCTAAGTAGCCGGGGAAGAATATTGATAGGTAAGAAAGAAAATTGAACCAAAGAGGAAAATAATATTGTGTGTGCGCGCGCGCGTTTTTTTTTTTTTTTTTTTTTTTTTTTTTTTTTTTTTTTTTTTTTGTGGGTGGGGTGGTGTTTGTGCTTTAATAAGTATTTTGCATATTCAAAATGACGCCATGTTATTTGGAGTTGTATTTTTCTCCCACAACAAATAATATATTTCTGGGGCCCCAGTACAGCATTTATTATTTTTTTTTTTTTTACCGCAGTATCCTTGGATTATTTCGATCAGTTTGCGTCCGTTCCATTTACGTCACAAATTGTGATGAGATTTTGTATATGCTTGTATAAATACTGTTTTTTTTTTTATTATATTGGATTTTGATAAGTTTTATGCTATGCTGTTTTGCACAATTGTTTTCTTTACCGGTTTGTTTAATATTGTGTATTTGTAGATATAATATAGAATTTAGATCTATATT
Source organism: Macrobrachium nipponense (assembly GCF_015104395.2). NCBI lineage: Eukaryota > Metazoa > Arthropoda > Malacostraca > Decapoda > Palaemonidae > Macrobrachium > Macrobrachium nipponense. The sequence continues at coordinate 7,347,003 of NC_061095.1, forward strand.
TTAATTTAATATGGGTAAATTATTTATGCTTCGCCAACTGCCTTTGGCATTTGATTTTCATTCACATACAGAAGGTATGGTGGTTTTCAAGTCTTGTGACTCACTAGAAGGCGAAAATCAAGACTCCCTTATTTAGGTTTCAGCAAAGCAGAAGCAAATTCATTGCTTCTTTTTGTTCATTGCAAGAGAATACAGTATGGACGGCCAAACCTAGAGCTATTCCTCTTGATAGCGTTGCTTTAAAATGTTTCTGCCCAAAGTTGGCCGTAGAAAGTTTCATCAGACAGGCGAATTCTGTTCCGAGGGTAAATACCGACAGTTTCATCCAAGAAGGTTTAGTTCAGTGTTTAGATTGAAATGTTACCATTTATTGAAGAATGATGAATTCCGTTTCACTCTAATGTTAATCCAATAGAGGTGAATTCTGCTGGTGGTTTGCGCTGAATTTTTTTCTTTCTAAAAATGGGATTGTTGTCTAATGCTGCTGACTAAGAGTCAGGATCTTGGAACTTGGAACGTGTCGTCAATGAAATGGGAATTCTGTCCAGGGTTGCTCTTAGAACATTTTGTCAAAGAAGGCAAATTCTGTATAAAGTTAACCGTAGAATAAATCTCGAAAGAGAGAATTCTGTTAAAATCGGACCTTTTTATGTTACATGAAAGAAGTACGAATTCTGTCATAAAGTTTATCACTGCCCATCTGATCAAAGAGAGATCAGTTGCGACTGCTTCATCTAGAAAAGAAAAATTCAAAGTTAGCATTAGAATGTTTCGTGTAAGAAAGATGAATGCTATTCAAGTTTTCCCTTGAAGTGTTGCGTAAAAGTAAGACAAGTTCTGGCAAAGGCTAACATTAGAATATTATGTCAAGGAAACGTACATTCTGTTTTGGCCACCGAGCTTATCATCGAAACAAGACGAGGTGTCATGAGGATGAGCACTGAACATTTCATCAAAAAACACTAAATCTGAGGTTGATCTTTAGTCACTTCGTCAAAGAAAGACAGATTCTGTCTAAGGTTCGGCATTAAAGTGTTCCGTCAAAGAAGTAAAACTTCTCTCCATGGTTGATGTTAGGACTTATGTTAAAGAAATAAGGAAATCCGACCTAGAGCGGACGACTGACATTTTCAAAGAAGAAAGACGATTTCTGTTTAGTTCGACAAATGCAGGTTTCGTCGATGAGAGACATTCTTTCTAAGCCTCGCCTCAGAACGTATCGTTAAAAACTGAAACAGTTTTGGTAAGTTTAGCCACAGAACATTCGCCAAAGAAATAATGTTATGAGAGCTGCCTCAGATGTTTCACTAAAAAGAGGCGAATTATGTCATAAGGCAGACCACTGACAGTTTCATCCAAAAAGACGAGTTTTTAGAAACAAATCTTCCAAGTTTTCCAAGAACCATTCGTTTATACGAGGTAGTTATGCATTTTAAAATTCTTGAGGCTCTGCCGACAACTTGCTTGGACTGTCACTTTTGGCAACAAAAGTTTGCTGCAATCAAAAGACCAACAGTACTTTTATAAAGAAAACTGCTGTGCGTTTAACCATTATTTCTCATTCGATTTTTCAATCCTTAATTCTTACATAATGATTATTCTCCCATCCAGCACTGTGAGCCATTCAATCATCCTTACATACCAAATTAAATATATTTCTGATGATTGTCTTCGCTAGCTTACCTCGATAGTTTTTTTTTTTTTTTTTTTTTTTTTTTTTTTTTTTTTTTTTTTTTTTTTTTTTTTTTTTTTTTTTTTGCGGATTTTGTAAACTGGTAATATCACAATATGGCGAGAAGGACCTTTCCCGCCCACCTTGAATTAGAGTTCCAGTATGATGTTTGATTAGTTAAATAGTTGACAGAAATGATTTTTTAGTATAAAAGTCCTTCGGTTCTTCTCTTTTTTTATGAATATCGAAAATACAATTGCATTAGACATTTGGCTATACTGTCATTTTATTTAAAAACTAGATAACTGTTTTTTTAATTAACGTAAATACATAGTTCTCGGACCGTTATAATTTAATAATGATTAAACAGTTATTACTTCTGTAGTAAGTTATTTCTGCATATTCAAGACGAATATTTCTTTGTTAAATATTATTATGCATAAGTAGAGACGTCTGCATATGGCATCTCAGACCCTCGCTTAGAAAGGAGGTAAACTCCCGGATAAAAATCTAGAATATGATAAATGGAAAAGAAAACACACGGAAAAAAATTATGCATAAAACTGCAAAAGAAGTAAAGCGGACTAATTGATTGGCACAGAAAGCTGTAATTTGTTTTTACTGTTATCGTGAGTCGCAAGACAAAATATGTGTTGTAAAATGAGTTCGCGTAAAAAGATTTTCGTTGAATGAACGGCTGACAGACGTTATGTTTTTTTTTTTTTTTCTGAAATGAGTTAGCGTAAAATAGATTTTTCTTTGTAAAATTCTTTGATGTAACAGCGATATTTTTATTCGTTGTAGTAGCTGGCGTAAAATTAAGAATATCTGAAGCATGTGTCAGCATAAAAAATGAAATTTTTATCGTCGAATGATTCGGCAATTTTTTTTTCTTTTAGTAGATTGAGTCTTTTTATAAAAATGTTTTGGTGGGGAAATGAGCTTTTGTCCCATAAATAGGACTAAAATTTATTATTCGTTGAATGAGGTGTGAATTTGTTCCTATCTCTCTCTCTCTCTCTCTTTGTGTAAAAATATTTTCGTGAAGAATAAGTCTGTGTTCAAAGTACATATTTTGGGCGTGTTTGGAGTAAGTAGGCGTAATGACTTTCTAAGGCCATGAATATATGTAATTTTCTTGTTTGTTCCGCAGAATGAATAGCATAATTTTTTTTCTGGAGTATCACGATTGAAAATATTCGTTTTGGAATAATTATTAGAAAAAATATTTATTTATCACTGATGGAGGTTTAACAATCGTTGAAATAGTATCTGTAAAATATTAGTTTGTCGGGCAAAATAGATTCCAGAGACTTTAGTTTGCCTTTGAAATTAATGGAATAACTATTTACAGAGTCGATGTTTCTGCTCTCAGTCAGTTTTACCATATACGCGTGGTTTTATAATATATATATATATATATACATATATATATATGTGTGTGATGTATGTATGTATGTATACATATATATATTTATATATATACACATACATACATACATTTATATTTTATATATATGTATACACTGATAAGTACACGAGAAAACAAGAAATAAATTGCTTAAGAGACGAAACTCGTGAAGTGAAATAGTGTTGGGCTGGTGGTTTAGGATATATATACGTATACCTCAGGAATAATAGGAAAGCTCGTTGTTGTACAGGACAAGAACCGAGAGTGACACTTAAGTGAGGATTAAATTAGATTCGGTTTGCGATTCTTGAATTTCACATCGCGAAGGGTAAAACATCAATAGCCAAGAATAAACTGCTTGTTAAGCCTTTTCTTTTTCCATGTCAATATAATTTCCTTTGTGAAAAAAATACTTTAGTCCGTGGGAGAACAACTCGTTATAAATTTTACACGTTTTTTCTGTGACCGTTATAGTATTTATTTCAGAGTTACATTCTAAATATGTCGAGTTTTTTACCTTTGATTTTTCTCAATAGTGTTGTTATTGTTCCATAATCAACTTGATGACATTACCGCAAGAAGTTAGCGTCTTTAGTGTTTTAAGAAAAATTTCCACGAGCCAGGCGAAACTTTGTTCTGGTCTTCCATTTTTTTTATTTTTTTTTTTTTTTACTAACTTTGGAGGCGCTTGTAATTCCATGAGAGGGGGAGGTATGAACTTGAATTTTTAAAAATTATTATAAAAATTGGGTTATTTCTGGATTGCACGTTACATGCGATCCACTGAATTAAACCTCCCTAAGTGTTTTCGACGCCAAATCACGTTAACAAATCATTCATTTATTTTAGTTTTAGTTCCACAAAAGGTTGGTTTGGTAACAATTCAAGTGCGTTAACTATTAAATGCAGAGATTTATTATGAGAAACAACCTTTAATTCACCCAAGGTATAATACGTTTACTCCTTTTCTTTTGGCTCTTAGGCTTGCACCTGACTCCTGAGGTGTGCTGCAAGTTTCTATAATTTTGTGTAACTCTAAGACAAAATCGTTAACCCTTCGGGTGACCCTCCTCTTTGTGCTGGTACGGGTAAACTGCCTAAGCTTTTATTTGAACACCATATTTATATACATTCCACGTTATAACAGAACCATTTCATATTAAGACCTTTTCATTATTCCGTCTCGGTGCTTTCATGTTTGACGCTATCGTTCAAATCCATCGATGATGCTGCGTGTAATGGACGGTTTTCACTGAATGGACTATATCCTCTTTTGCAATGGATTGCTGATTCAGACTTAGATTTAACACACAGTGGATCCGTAATCTGCATATTAGCAGGAAAGCCTCAAACGACTGATCTTGCCAAATGTCGGTTTCTGAACGAGAGGAATTTGAGTAAAGCACAAGAGGAATTATCTAAAACTGAATTCATGGTATTCCTCTTGGGTCCATTTTCATGACTGGGAAACGGCTCATGTCAGATATCGTTTTATGTAGAATTCCATTTATGAAGTAAGTATAGATATGTAATTCAGTATGAAAATAATACTATTGGGAATATGTTTGATGAACAGAGCTCGCTTTATATAAATATATATACATTCATATGCGCACAGACACACACACACACACACACACACACACACACATATATATATATATATATATATATATATTATATATATATATATATATATATAATATAATATATATATGTATTACATGACTAGCACATTTTACTTCCAATGACACAAAAGAAATAAAGACTCTAAGAAAATCAACTTTAGATATCTCTGAAATATTTCGTCCTTTCCTAACTATTCGTAAAACGTGTTTTTTATGTAAGTATTTTAGTCGTGATACAATGAGAATATAATCGTTATCACGTGAATTTAATAAGTCGCACGTCACTTCCTTGTTTCCCCCCCGTTTTTGTTACTGACATGCACCTCTTGATTTCCAGCAGCACTCTCTCTATCTCTCTCTCTATATATATATATATATATATATATATATATATATATATATATATATATATATATACTATCTGCAGTATGATCCTCAAACACCAATTCAGGAATGCCAAAGACACATGGATGTTTTAAAAGATTTACTCATTAAGAAACGTTTCGCACGTGACTGTGTGCATCATCAGTCTGAAAAATGACAAAATAAAAACATTAAAAATACTAAAAATACACAGGATTCTTAAAATGACAACTAAAAACAATAAAAGACTAAAAATAAGAAGCATAGTAAAAACAACTGCTATTACACCAACCTTCAGGTACAAAGGAAGAAGATAGAATGACCAAAGAAGGAACAACAACCTCCAAAGACGACTATGCCAGATATAATTGAGCAGAGGAGCAGCCACCGTTTAACGATGGAACGAGTCTTTTAATATATAATGACTCTTAAGGTCGTCAGATAATCTGCATCCTTAGAATACCCTAATATGGAAAAGTGCTGCTTCTTGACCTCAATTTTACAATTGATAGCATGATTTTTTATATTTGAATGTTCTGGTCTGCTCAATCTTTGCCCCGTTCTAAAACTCAACCATAAGTGACTGTAATAACGCTTCTGCAACAACCTTTTCGTTGATCCAATATAAGTACCAGGACATCCTGGGCATGTAAACTTATAGACCACATTGGATCTCATGAAGGGCTGCAGACGGTCCTTGAAGCCAAACAAGGAGCCAATTTTACTGGGATTATTTAATAATTATGTAAATGAATTTATTTTTCATATATTTGTCCGCCATCAAAGAAAGTTGCAGAATTTGGGTATTTTAATTCCGATGTTTGACCAGAGAAACCAATGTATATTTAATTTTTCCAATCATGTACTGTCCAAAAGGGAAGAATTCTTACTGTCTTTCGGGCTTGATTTTTGTTTACCCTCCGATAGACCTGACTATTCCAGATTTTCCTTTTGGAGGTGCTGTTTCAAAGACTTGTTAATTTGGATATGCCAAAAAAACTTGATTAATTTACAACAAAAAATGGCTGCTCTTATACATAAGACTTATGCACAATTAAAGGTTACGTGGACTCCGTTTTTTAAAAAAGATTATTTGGAACTTTTGCTTTCACTTAGGAAACGTGAGGACCTAGTGATCTGCAAGCCAGACAAGGGCAAAGGAGTTGTATTATTGAATAAGAATGATTATGTCAATAAGATTGAAGACATAATGTCGGACACTTCTAAGTTCGTAGCTCACGGTGATCCTAACTTTTTAGACATTTATAAACGAGAGGATCGTATTAACAGGTTTTTAGGGAAATTAAAAACTGACAACATTATTGATGATAAAACCTACCAAAAGCTGTATGTAACCGGTTCTTCCTTCAGTATTTTGTATGGGCTACCAAAAATTAATAAAGATGGAATTCCTATAAGACCTATTATGGCAGCGTATAATAGCCCTTCTTTTTCTGTTTCGAAATATCTGGTTAATCTCCTCAACGAGTATACTTCAAGTCATTTTATTTTAAAGAATGGTTATGAATTTCAAAACCAAATCATTAGTCAGGATGGTGACCTGTATATATCAAGCTTTGATGTTGAGTCTTTATTTACGAATGTTCCCTTAAACGAGACTATAGAGATTATTTTTTACAAGGTTTTCCCAGATGGCAATTTTACATTTCATGGTTTTACTAGGTCTCTTTTTAAACAACTTCTAGAACTTGCTGTGCAAGATTCTATGTTTGTTTTTAATCAAAAATTGTACTCTCAGGTAGATGGTGTTGCTATGGGTTCTCCATTAGGACCTTTATTTGCAAATTTTTTTGTCTTTTTTTAGAACAAAATTTTCTAGATTGTTGTCCGTCATCTTTTAAACCATTGTTTTACAGAAGGTATGTAGACGATACCTTTTTTCTTTTTAAGTATCAGTGGCAGGCCACCCAGCTTTTAGATTTTAGTAATCAGCAACACCCTAACATTAATTTTACTATGGAATTGGAGAAAGATAATTGTTTACCGTTTTTAGATGTTTTAATAACGAGAGTTAATTTTGTTTTTACTACTGCCGTTTACAGAAAGAAAACTTATACAGGTCTTGCAAATAATTTTTACAGTGCTTGCCACACCAGTTTTAAATTGAATACCATCTATACTTTAGTGTATAGGGCTCTTAGATATTCGTCCAGTTGGGCCATATTTCATAAGGAGATTGAATTTTTAACTACTTTCTTTCAACAAAATTCATTTCCCAAGGATCTAGTTGTTAGAATAGTCAACAAACTTTTAACTAATTATTTTCATCCTGCCACACCGGTTTTTAATGTTCCGAAAAAACTTATGTATGCTTCAATCCCTTATATTTTTAACTCCAAATTTTCGCATAAACTGAAACAAATTATTGAAACTGAAATACCGTGCATCAACTTAAAATTGATATCAAATAATCCCAGTAAAATTGGCTCCTTGTTTGGCTTCAAGGACCGTCTGCAGCCCTTCATGAGATCCAATGTGGTCTATAAGTTTACATGCCCAGGATGTCCTGGTACTTATATTGGATCAACGAAAAGGTTGTTGCAGATGCGTTATTACAGTCACTTAGGGTTGAGTTTTAGAACGGGGCAAGGATTGAGCAGACCAGAACATTCAAATATAAAAAATTATGCTATCAATTGTAAAATTGAGGTCAAGAAGCAGCACTTTTCCATATTAGGGTATTCTAAGGATGCAGATTATCTGACGACCTTAAGAGTCATTATATATTAAAAGACTCGTTCCATCGTTAAACGGTGGCTGCTCCTCTGCTCAAGTATATCTGGCATAGTCGTCTTTGGAGGTTGTTGTTCCTTCTTTGGTCATTCTATTTTCTTCCTTTGTACCTGAAGGTTGGTGTAATAGCAGTTGTTTTTACTTTGCTTCTTATTTTTAGCCTTATTGTTTTTAATTGTCATTTTAAGAATCCTGTGTATTTTTAGTATTTTTAATGTTATTATTTTGTTATTTTTCAGACTGATGATGCACATAGTCATGTGCGAAACGTTTCTTAATGAGTAAATCTTTTAAAACATCCACGTGTCTTCGGCATTCCTGAATTATATATGTGTATATATAATATATATATATATATATATATATATATATATATATATATAAAAAAATTAATATATATATATGTATGTATGTATGTATGTATGTATGGATGGATGTATATATGTATGTATGTACGTATAAAAATGATGTATACATACACACACACACGCACATATATATATATATATATATATATATATATATATATAGATATCTATATGTAAATGCGTGTGGGACTGCATTTCGACCAAATATAACACGCAAAGGCTCCTTTAAGGGTTCGACCAAGTCTCGGCGACCATGATCTCTATCGGAATAATGCACCCTTGACATATGACGTCACAAATTATATAATGAGACAGATATAACGAAAGAGTGAAAATGAGAGTTTTGGAATTAATGGATCCCCTTTTCAGTGTGTAATATTGATTTATTTAATTTATTTGTATTCTGATTCAGCCGATATTGCTTGCTGTTTTATGATAGACCCGTTATTCGTAGAAGAAACTTCATCAAATAATTATAGATACGTATTTTCGTGCATACCTGAACTTTCTTTCAGTGCTTTCTTTTTTTAATGTATTTCTTTGTGCTTGATAAAGAAGTTAAGAATCCCCAATTATCATAAACCTCTAAGGAAGATAGAGGTAAAAAAAACTATCACAGCAGCATTTGTAAAGAAGGGGAGAGGTGAAATAAAAATACAAGCGGCTGCTTGTTCTGGAATCATATTAAAATTGCACTGGTTGTCAGAAGGTCTTTTTGGGGGACGTCCTTTTGGGGTGTAAAAATGGAGGACGTCCTTAAAAAAAAAAAAAAAAGTTTGAATGAGAGGGGGAGATGATTGACATTTTACGATTTACTTTAAATTTGGTGTGATTTTTGCTGTTTATATTGCTTCAGTTTAAATATTGGCGTTTCCTTAGCTTTCCCCGGTCAAGACGTTAATCTTTTCAAGTCAGATATGCCCTTATCGATCCTTAAAGTGAAATAGGTACCTAGTTGTTAGTCGTGCGTTGTGGATCACAGCTTTGGTGCGGAGAGATGATGAGAAAGAATTGAATAACCATGCAGTATTCCTATCAAAATGATTTAGAGAAAATAGAGGAAGGCTTCGATGAGGTAATCCTTATCCCACTAAAAAAAATTCCTGACCACAGTTTCATAATCTTTTAGAAAACTTTTTTGCACACGAATATCATAACAAATGCGTAGGCATTGTCAGTAATCATCATATCATCTCCTTCCATTTTCCAAGACTTACAATCTTCCAGATCTGGTTCCTATTTATTAAGGCGTGTCAGTTCAGAAATAAACTCGTTAAAATGTAGAATAAAGCCTAGCAGCCAAGTAGTCTGCAATCTAGGTCAGGGGTTCCCAAACTGCGGGTCATGGAGGATACGAGATTTTGAGGAAATTTTTTTTTATGATATTTAGGGATTTTTGTTAGTCTGTTTATATTTAAATCACTCCTTGTTAATAAACATTAATAAGCATTTTTACTTGTTGTTATTGCTTTCTCTGCTGTGATTATTCATTAATGTTTAAAATGTATCTGCGCCATTGGAAATTAGTATACATTTTCAGAAGACTCATAAAGGTGGGGGTCATGGTAGACTTGGCACTACTGAAAGGGGTCACGTACGGAAAAGTTTGCTTTCTCCCACATAACTAATTTAATCCTTTACTTGATCCCGTGATGTGTTGCCAGCCAAAATGTGCGTTGCTCAGAACGCTGTAGACGATACTGAAGCATCTTTTATGCATTTCAGTTTTGGCCTATGCCTTTTGTCCCTTCCCTCCAAGCAGTTCAACTATCTGGCTTTAGTTTTCACTTGTATTTTTGGAAAGATTCCTTCTACTGAGCCTCATAAGTGTCAAGGAGCTTGCTTACTCCTCATTTCTCACCCACATGAGATGATGTACCTAGCCAATGAACCGTAGTAATGAGCATGATCTTGCTACTTTCATTATTGTCTTTTAACATGAATACACATTCTCATAGAACAAGGCGAAAGGGCGATTAATTCTGCTGGTTAACTTCTAAGAATTAGAATTTCTTGTGTCAAAAAGTAAAATGGAAATGGCAAATAAACTCTGGGTCATATGCATATAAGAAATAAATGAATTAAGAGGCCTGATGGAAAAGCGAAACTGTTGGGGACAAATTAAGAACTCTATTTCCTTTATCCTCTCGTTTTCTCCTTCGTTTTCATTGTGGAGTACATCGAGATATTTCATCTTCGTGATTGAAAAGAATGCGTCTATATATTTCTTCCTCTTGTTCTTCTTTTTCTTCTTTGTACATAGATATTTAAGTGTACTTACACCTCCGTAATTAGAACACTCACTTGACGACTGTGAATAGTTGTGTTCGATATCGTACTGAGACGAATTGGATTTCAGCAATGTCTGCTACAGTCCACTGCACCGCTCTTGGCATTAGGCGAGGACGAGGAAAGGGGACTACCAATCACCTATCTAAAGTAATCGCTAACAACTGGAAGAGTATTCTGTTGGAGCCATCCCGCTTAGAGAAACAGTCGTACGATAATTATACTTTGATATATATATATATATATATATAGATATATATATATATATATATATATATGTGTGTGTGTGTGTGTGTATATATATATATATATATATCTATATATATATATATATATATATATATATATATATATATATATATATATATGCTTATCGACCTCCCACCCTTCTGGGTACAGTTAAACACTACAAGCCTGTAGTACCGTAGCCCGAAATTAATGAAGAAGTTACCACGCTCAAAGGCAGGATTCGAAATTACGCACGAGAAGTTCAGTGAGGATACACTAACGCGCTTAGCCAAGCCCGGAAGACGAGTATAATCCTAGTTCATCTCATGCGTGCACGTATCTGTCGAATACGTTTTACTAGAGCCGACTAGACACTATAGCATGAGCCAGCTGATGAATACAGGTTTAGCCAAACTGCCAGCCCCTCAGTCGGATCCTTGGTCGCTTCAGGACGTGGCAGGGTTTAACTTCCAAGTTTCATTTTCAAAGTTTTCAGACGTGATTTGGAAAGAAAAGTAAACATATGATAAATAGTTATAACTGGGCATATATATATATATAAATATATATATATATATATATATATATGTGTGTGTGTGTGTGTGTGTGTGTGTGTGTGTGTGTGTGTGTGTGTGTGTGTCTTACCGAAGGGGAATTTTTTAGTTGATAGTAATTTCGTCGTCTCGTTGATTCGAACCAGCGACAGAGGAGAAATCACTAATGTCACTGAAGTCCTGATTTCCCTCTGTCCACTGCTTAGAATCCACGAGAGGACGAAATTATTATCAACTAAAAAATTCCACTTCGGTAACATTTATGAATATATATATATATATATATATATATATATATATATATATATATATATATATATATATATAGTGTATAAAAGTATTTACATCGACAACGCTCTTTCATGATTTACAGCATCGGAGCAGTCAGTGGTCTTGCCTCCAAAGGTCAGAGAAATGGAAAAAGTTTATGTTAGTAAAATAAGCACCTTTAGCGCAGCCAGTCACGCAATTTCGGACGGAGACAAGGTCCGCTTATATTGGAAGTGTTTCTTATTACAAGTAAGGGGGACAGATACCGTTACTCGAGGGCTGAGTTCGAGGATGACCTTGGCAACAGACCGTCCTCGAGTAAAAACTAGCGTTGTTTTCATTGAGGTGTCAATTAATTCATTGGTTGATCAGATTAGATTAAGTTTAAAGGGACATTTTTGTTTATATAAACTGATGTGCTATGGTGAAAGACTAAGTTTCTGTTAATTGATTATAGGTTGCCCTAGAGCAAGATTCTTTTCCTGCACACGACTAGCTAACTCTAAAACGAAAACCAGTCACTCACTACGGTATATTATTCCAGGCGAGCTAAATAGCATTGTTTAAAGGAAATTAGAATTATTATCGTTCTTTCGTGTGTTTCTTCTTTAATAAATGTGGTATTAATTTTTTCTTGTAACTCGGCCTAACCAATTTTTTTCGGTCTGAAGAGCGTTTTATTTTAGCCCTCAAAATTATAGGCCAATATGTTTTACGTATACAGCGTTAAAAAGAATATTTTGTTTGTTTATCATTATCAAAATATATAGAAAAAAAGGAAAATAAATGTTTGGCTAGGCCTAATGGTCCTTGCTTTGTCTGTGAAGGGCGGAGAATTCTATAAAGTGCAGGATGATTTTGTTTATAAGTATTTGTGTGGAATCCGATTTTTATAACCAATAATGTTCTTTTACAGCCGTTATGCCAAATATATAATTGATGAATTAGTCACTCCTTGAGAGAAAAAGGTTTATATTAAAAAGAAAATTGGCATTTGTAAAATTAATAAGCTATCTTACATCAACACCAGTCTCCTCAAAATTCGGTGTTCCAGGCGTGCCAACCGAACCGCACACTTCAAATGCATTTCACCACCCTTCGGTCAAGCGAAATGTAATTATATTAATTTAAGGAAGTTATAAATTTAATGATATTTTTTCATTATATTTCATATGCTAACTTGGAGATAACGTTTTTTTCCTTTATTTTAACAGAAAGATCTTTAAACAGATAATAATTAGTTAAACCAAACTCCACTCCTTCACGTCTTGTTTGCATAAAACAACAATCTTTATACAGATGGTAATCTGATGACATGGTTGGTAGGCCTGTTCTTATCTAAACAATTAAATACTTCAAAATGATTCAGACAAAACCTACAAAAAACAAGGTTTTCCGTGCAGTTTTATTTTTTACTTGTGGTAATAGATTGCAATTTTCAAATTAATAAAATATTTTCTGAAAGTAATTATTGTATGGAAAATAAAAAAAGAAAAACGATCCGAACGATATATTTCGTAAAGTGATGCAATATGTAATAGCTTAACTGTACCTTGAAATTCGGATGAATATAACAAATAAGCAATATGGCAGTGAATGCGTAAATGTGTTTGCTTGAGCAAGTACTAAGTTGAGCGAAAAGTGAACAGCTTTATTTTTGGATCGGAGAACAAGTGGGAATATTTTGGCTGCAAAATGTGAATACCTAATGGCAGGGTGAATGCTGAGTTTCCATCAAAATTTGACTGTCATGGAAGTTATCAGCTTGAGATTGAAAATATGACTTACTTGTTCCGCCAACATTTGACTGCAACGATGATTTTTGAGATTTGTTCGCTAAAGAGCAAGTAAGGGTTGATGAACTCTGCTTGACGCGGAATTTTTTAATACGTTAGGTACAGGTGCTAAAAGGAATGAATGACATTTTAAAAGTAATGAATTTTATCTAGTGTAGAGATCGTCATTTTACCTTGAGTCAAAAATACAGTGTTTTGCAGTAACAGAAGTAATTCTTAGCCTCATATTTTTTTTTCTTTTTTTATTTTTCATTTTTTTTTTCCTTCCTTCGACCATACTGAAGAAATGATTGCAGGACTGTATCTCGAGGCACACATCAAAATTTCTGGAGTTGTTTCTATTTCTTTGCAATCTTAAACATCCCCTTCTTGGTAATAATAACAGTTCTACCAATTCTGAAACCATAAGATATTTTTTAAGAATAATTTTAATTTTTATAATTTGTAAATAAACTTTTTTGTGTTCTTCAGTTTTAATTTTTATAATTTCTGAATACTTAATTTTTTTGTCCCAAAACCAGCAATAACAACAAGATATTTTTTTCTCATCTTAGTTTAGATATTTTAGAATCAGATGATGATCATTATCACCGATATGTTGCATATTTAATGTTCAAGTGATTGACCACGAAATTTTTTCCAAAGACGCCGTCCTCTTACGGTAAGTGCCACCTTAAGGACTTTTAATTTCTGTGGAGAGAGATTTCGAACGAGAAGGAAGGAGATAATCTGAACACCTATAAAAAAAAGTTCATGCGGCAAGCGTGCCATCGCCTAATAAGACAGTCTTAGAAAAAATACTCACAGAACAAAAAAAAAAAAAGCAGATGCTTGTCACAACACCTTGGCCAAAAGTTGAACAAAAATAATCTGATATATACAACATTTCAAACAGGTATTCCTTTCTATTAGCATATTCCTTAAATGGTTTAAAAGGCACCAAGTAAAATCATGTTGAGAGAGAGAGAGAGAGAGAGAGAGAGAGAGAGAGAGAGAGAGAGAGAGAGAGAGTGGTTGACGTAAACCCAATTATAATCACAGTTGTGGTTAAGGAGACATTTCTGTGCAGCTTGTCTGGCCTATTGGTTATCATTTGAAGACCTGTCTGGGCACAATTATAAATAGCATAAATAAAGCAGGAAAAAAAAAGGTCGCTGAAAGCATTTTTCAAGTTCCTGTAAATTCTCTCTCTCTCTCTCTCTCTCTCTCTCTCTCTCTCTCTCTCTCTCTCTCTCTCTTATAGAATATTCATTACCTTTCCCTTGATAATACACTTGGGGGCTTTATGTTGTATGTTTTTTATATGGGATAGTTTTTTACGTCATATTTCAGCTATCGTCATGTTTTATTGGTTAAGACTATTGGTTTTAATTTTATCTTTCTAAGTATACTATAGTTTATTGCTTAGCCTTGACTTAACTGCCTTTTTTTCAATTTTTTTTTACTGTTATCAGTACGTTATTTTTTTCTCTTTAAAATTTCTGGAAAGCCAATTTCATCCGTCAGTTTCTAATGTTTACTTAAGACCAATTTTTCATTTTGAGTTTAGGTATTTTAAATCGTAGGGTACTTTATGGCAATGAGGATGGAACAGTCCAATAGCCAATATCACATCTTTCATCAACCCTTTGACTTCTCAAAATTCGTGTAGACGCCGTACTTCGTTTGTTTTAGTAAATATGTTTGGCAGGTATTTTAAAGGTGAAGTTTATGTGCATTCAACCGTAAACTGCTGTTGAATGCTTGCAATGTGTTTTTAAAATTTTCCCCTATGCAGCTGTCGAACTGCACATTCACGTCTCGTACTTCGTGCTTTCGGTTGCCAGAAGTCCTGTCTGTGTATCAGCTTGTTTCTGTTCGTTTATTTATTTATTTGATTTTTTTATGTGAGAAACTTCTGGTTAGTTGTTTATTTCTCCTTATTTTATCGCCTCTCTCTCTCTCTCTCTCTCTCTCTCTCTCTCTCTCTCTCTCTCTCTCTCTCTCTCTTTTGTTCTACGACTGTATCTTAGAGGAATTCATGATTTTATTTTTCCCTCTATTTCTCTGTTTGTACTCTCAACGTGCACATTAATTTTCCTCTTCTTCCATACCCAAGACACTTATTACTCACTATTCTTCTTCTCCTTCTTAGATACACTCATGCAGCAACTGTGCGTGTCTGTCAGTCGGTTTGTGTTAACACTTACGTAAATTACACCTGGACTTGTTGGTTGGGCTTTTGTCATACATTATCTTTGCTAGCGTCTGGTGATTTACGCAAATTGTTTCTTGTCGCTTGGAACACAGAAATGTATTTTAAATATTAAAGTTACCCCAGTACTCATAACTTTGATATTTAGATTTTTTTGTGGTGCGCTCACAGTTTCTTATTCGTGATTATTTATGATATATTGCGATGATAATTTGCCGCTTTCAACTAGTTATTTCTGTGTATATCCTTTTTGCGCGTTTTCCGTACAGGAAGTTCATTCTGTCGAAATTACCCCTGGTAAAGTAATGGTCCTTTTAGCCATGTTCCCTATTAATGTTCCCCTATTTAGAATAATTCTATTACTCTACTAATGAACAGATATTGCAGAATTCCATTTGCGATTGAACGCTTTCCGAAATTGTACATTCCATTATTTGATTTTTCTTCGTATTTCCAGTTGGAACAGATAACCATTATAGAAATGACAATACTTTTTTATTATATCGTCATAAAATCTATTTGGAGTTATCATACATTTGCAGTTGTTTTTTATTTATTTCGATTTCCTTCCCTTTCCTTCGTGGTTTTAGTTCCAGTTGCTGGACTCAACATTTGTTTTCACTAATTCTGTAAGTTACACCCAGGTTGCTGCTTAATTGGGCGATTAAGCCGAGTTTCTTGTCTTCATCCATGGATGCGCACAACTGCCCTTTTTTCGACCTGTGTTTCCAGGAAAGCCAAATTCTCACTTTTCAATTTAGCAATGTTCACGGTTTAAATTCTATTTGGAAATTTTGGCGTTTTTTTTTTCTTTTTCTTTTTACAAGAAAATTGGACAGTTATTTTTTAGGGGGTATTAGTAAAATGGACTGTTAGCATTCTTTTGTATATATACACACTACACACACATAATATATATTTGTATAGGTATAATACATGTAAATATATGCATACTGCAGTCTTTATTGTTCATAATTTATGTTTGGTACGGAGTTGGCTAAATATAATTTATCTGAAGGACATCGCAAATTGGGTATATATATATATATATATATATATATATATATATATATATATATGGGAGGTGGCATGAACTTATAGCTCTTTGCGGTGGCGGGGTGGGCTAAGGCATCACTGCCAGTCCTGGAATTGAAGATGTCGATGGTTCGTGCCCGTCGGCCGGCAATTCTATTATCACCTAAAAAATTCCCCTTCAGTTGAAAATATATGAAAATATATTAATTCCGAGGTAGAGCGAATTAGATATTAAAGGACATTTGTAGCTCGATATGTGTAAATGAATCAAGGTAATGTGATAGGACAGATATATATATATATATGTCATATCACATTACCTTGATTCATTTACACATATCGAGCTACAAATGTCCTTTAATATCTAATTCGCTCTACCTCGGAATTAATATATTTTCATATATGTTTAACCAAAGGGGAATTTTTTAGGCGATAATAGAATTGCTGGCCGACGGGCACGAACCATCGACATCTTCAATTCCAGGACTGGCAGTGAACCTTAGCACACCCCGTCATCGCAAGGGGATATAAGTTTTTATGCCGCCTCCCACCACAAATACCTGGCGCACTCAGGTATTTGTAGTTTTGGAGACTGCATCAAACCCCCCCTCCTTGGTAGCGTTGTAGTGCTTTTGCCGCGACGTAGTCATTATAAGTCATATCACTGCCAGTCCTGGCAGTGATATATGTATATGAATCACGGTAATGTGATATGACTTATATAATGACTACGTGCGGGCAAAAGCACTACAACGCTACCGAGGACGGGGGGGTGGGGGGTGTGGGTGTTTGATGCAGTCTCCAAAACTACTAATGAAGAAAAATGGTAATTTTTGCAAGATTTGATAAAAAGAGGCTTTTGGTCATCGAAGGGGCCGTCGGTAGATGGACAGTACGCAGTCCTAAATGGAAGTTACATTAAAGCGGAGAGAGATGACGCAAGAGGTAAATGATGGGTTTAAGAAATTAATTTGTGGCTTTGAGCCTCTAATATTAGTTGACGCTAACTAAATTGATTTTCTTGTTTTTAATAGTTACCGATGCTGATAACGATCTCTTTTGACAGCTGTGAGGAGTTTTTATTTTTTTTTTTTTACGTTTCTGGTTAAACTTTTAACGTTTTTAATGTTTCCGATTTTGCGTAGTTTTTTTTTAATACTCTGGTCATTGTTGATTGAGTTTTTTATTTTTATTTTTGCATAGGAATATTGCTGAGATCTTGAAAAATCTAATTCATATAAAAGAAGATAGCAGCAAAGTACCGGAGAAAGAACGCATTGGAAATGCAACTCCAACTAAAAATTATACTGTATATATATATTCTTCAACGAACTAGGTGACTATTTGATGGACACCGTGTTGTTAAGGAGATTCAGCAGCAATAGAACCCTTTTAGGCTCTATTTGCCAGATGTTTCAAGATATCTAACCATTGGGATGACTATCATTGGCCGTTATAGCTTGAAGTGGTTGTTTTTTTAATGATTTTTTTTTTTTTTTTGCCTCGTCACAGCTTCTTCCAGACCGACTGGACTTTTCATTGATCATTATAAATTTTTTTTAAATGAAACTTTGCTTACATTTTTTTCTATTCCAGTTGGTTGTATCCACGAATATTCGTGAAAAATTTTGATTAAGTCATAAAAGTAACTTGGATGCAGTTCCTCATTCTTTTCGTGTCACGCTGAAGCAGTTCTGCGGGTAACAACGTTACACTGCTTTACAGACCTTCAATCGTCACCGTCTGCTGAAAATTGAATTGGCGGCGGAGTTATCATTAGAGGCTCTTGATAGAGGTGCGGTGAAATTAATTTCTAATTTCTCATATTCATTTAGCTCAAAGTACTTTCCCAACCTTTCATTATAAGGAAATGTTTAAGTCTCAAATATGGTTTACCAGCCAGTGCATTTAACTAATTTAATGAAGCAATTGGTGTCTCAAAAGTCAGAAGTCAGAAGGTAATGAACTTGTATTTTCGACTTCTCCAGGTTAGAAAAACAGAGACTTTTAAATGTTAGCTGTGTAGTAAGTAACTTTAAATCCTTTTATGCTCCATGCGTCTATTCCTGTGATCTGATCAGCACATTATTTTCAAATTTTACTTGATACGGGTTCCCAGAGTGGGTAACCTCTAATAGGATTTGCAAGGCGACAATTACGATACCTACTCGGTGCTTACCTAGGTAAACAATTTTATACCACGACGCAATTAATGATCTCATCGATGGGTAGTTTATTCTGTTCGACTTTGATGTATGAAGAAAAAAAGACGAGATCAGTCGGTAACTACCATTTGCCTAGTGTTTGTGCCAATAATCAGGAAATTCGGGTGTTGATAGTCGTAATCTCCTAAGAATTTGCTCAATAACATTACAATGGATAGTTGGTCATACCCAACTATTTTGGATTTTTTTTCTTTTATTTTTTTAGCTGGGCATGGTTATTGGAAGCTTTATAGGCGTTCCAGTTCTGAGGGTCGGTATGATGATGGTAATTACCGCTTTTTTAAGACCCCTTGAAAAAGAATGTTTTACTTCTTTCATATTCTGTATTTAATTCTGCAGTAATTTCTTAGGTAGTTAATGTATGTCAAGTAATGATTATGTATATTATGTGCTTTGTTCATAGAATGACTTTTTGAGAAATAAAAATTAATTTATCACATTAGCAAAGTTTATTTTTGATAATGTTGTTTTGTATAAATATATATGTATTAATATATATACATATGTGTGTGTCCATGTATGTATGTATGTATGTATGTATGTATGTATGTATGTATGTATGTATGTATGTATGTACATACATACATACATACATACATACATATACATACATGTATGTATGCATATGTGTGATATAGCCACAATGATGTCTTAAATTTTGAATTTCCCCATACTGGGGCACTATTAACACTACAACCCTTGAATCCAGGTAAAAATAAGGGAAGAGACATTTTGTCTTCAGTGGTGCATTCATATTCACACACGCTAGTAAGAGTGAGGTTTCCACATGCCCACGATGCCACGAAGAAGTAAATTTCATATACTGAAATTGCTACATCCCCATTATACATATAATTTAAGAGGGAAGCTATAGTAATGTACGACCTCCCACAACATTGGTTTGCGGATGCTGTCAAATGCCCTATCGTAATAAAAAAAAAAAAAAAACCATAAGAGGGTATATTAAATTCCACAGACTATTGAAAAATGTGTTGTAAATCAAATATTTTATCTGCGCAACTCCTGCATATTTTTCAATAAAATCTTTTTCCAGTAATAAGCATATTGAATATTTTTAATACATCTATTCTTCCAAGTGCACAAACACTGATAAATTGCACCTCATTTTCGTTTGCAATCACTCTCAGGCCTTCCTTGCCCATTACATCCTACTTACCTTCATTCTTCTAACCAACTTTGGCATTCATGTCACGAACAACAACTTCTCATATCTCTTCCTGGCATTTCATCTATAATGTGCTGCATTTCTATATAAAATTCATCTTTTATATCTTCGGAGACATCTTTCGTTGGAGCATATCATATGATAATACTCTTATTGTACTGTTATCTATTGTACATTGCTCTCCAGTCAGTGCGCTTTCTCCATTTCATGTTAAGATCAAGAAAATTTGTTGTCTTCTATTTCCATTTGTCCCTGTGAATAGATATGTACATTTCCAAGTCTGGTATCTCGTTTTCTCCATTCCTTTGCACAGTGGTTCACTGACAGGTAAGATGTGGATTCCATATATCTTGAATTGATTTTCTACATGTGCTATTTTTCCAATTTACTATTTTCAGTACATCCTTAGTATTTAAAAATCGTTTAATAATTAGCCCCCTTTATTCTCGGAACGGGGAACAACTCTAAGTTGTACCTATCCATTTATGTGGCAGAACCCGTGGAGGACTCATTGGCTCATTACACTAAAAGGATAGTTTATTTGTAGTGTATGGGTTCTGCATTGTTATGTGTAGTCCCAAGCTGACTAAGATCAATTACCCCTGCTAGTACTTATTGGTTTTGTAACCAGGCAATCAGTGTTGAAGCTCAAGAGACAAACCACTTAACGCCAGAACGCTATCCACCATCCCGCTACCTTCTGAGCAAGGCAGCGATTTTCGAATGTCTATAGTTATTTACTTAAAGAGGTGTCACTTAACAAGGTAGCAGGTGCTCGTGCCCTGATCTCGGGGCCCTGATCCAGGTACTACTAGCCGGGGCAGATGTTCATTAGCGGACAGGGATCCAAATCCTTGAAGGTAAACACACAAACATATAAACGTGTATATATATATATATATATATATATATATATATATATATATATATATATATATATATATATATATATGTGTGTGTGTGTGTGTGTGTGTGTGTGTGTGTGTGCGTGTGCGTGTGGAACTAGAGAGTAAGCCTGTTTTATGAAAACACAAACCCCCCTAAATATATGTAGAGTGAAGATTGAGTTTTCATCATACATGCAGCGGTGATCTTGCATTTCAAGTTAGAAAAAATATTAATAAAATCTGACGTGAGAGAATTCGGAAGCGTGGCAGTGAAAAATAAAACAATCCTTGAACCGCTTAACAGAGAGAGAGAGAGAGAGAGAGAGAGAGAGAGAGCATCGTCATACATCTCATATATTTTCAGTCATGTAAAAAATGAACGCAAGCATGAATTTATATATCAGCTACTTGCCTGCTTTCATCTTGGGAAGGGTCGCATTAATATTACCACAAGTACCCCTTCCTTACATCTCTCTCTCTCTCTCTCTCTCTCTCTCTCTCTCTCTCTCTCTCTCTCTCTCTCTCTCTCTCTCACATTCCTTCATCTCTCCTTCTCCTCTCAACCAATTTCAAGGTTTTTCTCAGGAGTTGCCTGACCTATTGGTACGGACAAGTCATTTGTTTGCTTTCACATTTTTGGCGAGTTTAAGACTGCCAAGTTCAAATTAACTGCAAATCATTATAATGGACGATCGCTTCTGCTTATCAGGTTTTTCTTACAGCAGTGAAACGAAGCATTCTTCGAATCGTTTCTCGGTGATTAATTTCGGCATCCAGAATATAGAGGCGTGTCGTTTGTAGATCACTGGTCTGTTCTCACTGGCTCAAGATTTGAGTGACCTCAGCCATCCATAATGAATACAAATGCGTCTTAATTCTGAGAAAGTAACTTAGGAAGAAGAAGAAGAAGAAGAAGAAGGAACGTGTCAGGCGATGCTGAAGAACTGCGAAGCACCCAGTCATTTCAGGTGTCCCTCGGGCAATCCTTAGTGTCCTTACAGTTGAAAATATCCTGTTGCTCCTTCTATCCTGCATCCAGTCTCGCATATCCTGGTTCCTGCCGCCTGCATTTGGGCGTCTCTTATCCTCCCTTTAGCCCCCCCAACACCTTCCCTCCCCTGTGTCCCCAGGAAGAGTTTGGAGAGGCGCTGTCCCTCTCCCCATCCCCTCTCTTGTGGCCCTTGGATGAATGGGGAGTACACTATCCCTCCAACCCCCCGTCTCCTCTCTAGTGTCCCCAGGAAGTGATGTGAGGGGGGACTTGTGCCCCCTACGCACCCCATCTCTTCAGCGTCCATGGAAAGGGATGGGGGGAGTGGGGAGAGGTGGGGGGAAGGAGATTTAGACCTCCCTTTCAGGTTTTTAGGGGCAGAACTTGGCGTGGAGGTTAAACGTTATCACACGGAAGAACCAGGTCGTGCCATATCTTGAGAGTCGTTATGTAAAATCACGCAGTCGTCGTCTTCTTGGGGATTGAGGGAAAGGGAGATCTGGTGGAGAAGGAGTGGGGGGGAGAAGGAATTTTCCCCTTCTCCCCCTCCCCTTACCCCACTTCCACCCCCTATACTTTAGACCTAAACGGTATTGATACTCACGGTTATATTGTTATATGATGCAGTCACGATTCGAACGAATGAAAGGGAGAAGGGATGACTGGGGAGAGCGGGGAGTGAGGAAGGGAGTAATGAAGAGAAGGAGGAAACAAGGAGAAAAATGATAATCGTACCCAGTGTGTGTGTGTGTGTGTGTGTGTGTGTGGCCATGAAGATGCGCCTGAGGAAAATAGGTTAAGGAGAGAGAATGATTGTCGGCAATGAAAGGCAAACATCTCAAAGGAAGTTGTGCAATGCAAGAGTCGATAAAGTTCCGAAGACGCGAACGAAACAGGTGAATGTGAGTTAAACGACGAGAAAAAATAAATACTTTCGAAGTCAAGAGTTTAGGTAAAGAATGATTGAACACAATTTCAAAAAGATGAATTCCAAGGTAGATCATGATGAATGATAGAGAATCGGGTTAGAAACAGATCTGAAAATATGTACGAAAGTCAGACATAAAAACGATAAATGAATGAATCTGAACTTAAATAATGAAAATAACGTTTAATTCTGAAAGGAGAGCCAAGAACAATTAAACTTTAGAAAAAAAGTCAACACTAATGAATAAGGCTGAAGGTGTAACAAAGATTTTCATCTTACATAACGACTAGGAATAATGAATGGCTCTGAAAATGAGCGCTAATGAAACATGTAAATCCCAAATAAAGCAATGATGAAATATGCAGATATGAAAAATAGCGCATGAATAATGAATTAAAAGAAAGTATGAAAAGGAAAATTATAAATCCACTTACATTTGTGAAGAGATAGAATCAGTGTTGCTAATTATAAGAAATGATTAACTCGGAGTGTTAAATGATCACTGCCTTCAAAAATGCAGTCATAATAAACTTATGTTTCAGGGGTCAGAGTAGTATCTCTTCCGTCACACCTAAACCTTCACTCGCCCTATCTTCTCTTCGGTTTCTTGTAAGTTAGGTGTTAGGAGAAGAATTCTTTTGATTATATGCATCAACTTTTCATGAGAATGTCAAAATTTCTTATAATAATAATGGTAATCTTTCGAAATATAACAAGCATATTGATCAGCATTTTTGAGGCTGTGAAATTTTCTCCATATTGATTAGTATAGCGATTATAATTAATAATAATAATAATAATAATAATAATAATATAATAATAATAATAATAATAATAATAATGATAATAATAATAATAATAAGGGCACCGAAGTCTTTTGGAATGAGACATCGTGTGTTTAGTATTCCTGTAGAATATTTTCAAGACTAGGTTATCGGCTGTTAAAGCTAAAACCTTCACCTAATGAACTTGTTTTTTGTTGTTTAGTTTTTTTCTGCTGATATGAATCATCCCATTGCGGATGTTCTCAGTCAGCCTTGTTTTTTTCTTTTTTCTTTTTTCTTTTTTTTATGTACGTGTGTCATATGCGCACCTGGAACCAGCGACACGGTACAGTTTGGTAGTTTTACTGGTTTTATAGACATTTGTTTTCTTATATAAACTGACATGTTGAATACTTGAGAGAGAAAGAAAACATTGTGAATAGCTATGTTGTCTATCTCTTATGAAATATGGAATCTGATCTCTCTCTCTCTCTCTCTCTCTCTCTCTCTCTCTCTCTCTCTCTCTCTCTCTCTGTATATGTATATATATATATATATATATATATATATATATATATATATATATATATATATATATATTTATGTGTGTGGATGTGTGCGTGAGCGCGTGTCTGTGCTAGTATGTAGTATGTACTCGTATGTAGAAAACACACACAGTTCATCAGGAGAGCAGAAAGTCATATAACAGGTTCTTCTTCTTCATCTTTTTCTTCTTCTTCTTCTTCTTCTTGAAGGGTTAGATTGGTTTTCACCCTTACCCTTAGTTACAATATTATCATTGTGGTAACATCGCATGCTTCACTTTTGTGCTATTTAATACTTTAAAGGCACATATTTCGTATTTTCAAGACCTGGCAGGGGGCTGATTCACCCGCGTCTGTGTCTGTTTTCGTAGGGTATCTCGAGCACGGATGAACGAATTGCGATTGTAATGTTGAGGGATAGTCTTTGTTAAATGTTAAAAGTTACGCCTCCTGAAGAGGCGTAACCTTTGGTGAACATCATTGATGAACTGACGATGTCTTCATTGGAAGCCGTCTGGTTTATTGCCCCTAGTGTGCAATGACAGAAAGCGGGAGCTTCGTAATTTTCAAGAGAGAAAACTTAGATGACGTAAAAATATTTTACTGTCATCGATTCCTAAGTGTCTAGTTCATGTCCTATCCTTTGGTCCTCTTTCGCCATTCTTCCGCAACCTCCACCAGAAATGGCTGGCATAGGCAGACTAGCATCCCAGAATTTACATGTAGCCATTAGTAATGATTTGAATATGCAAAACTTTTTACTTTGTTTGGTTTCCTGTAGAAAGCCTATATATTTTATTGTTCTTTTTGGCAGTGGAACACTTACAAAATCATTATTTTATGTTGTGCCCTGCTAAAAAGCCAATTTTTGAATAGCAGTAATTTCTTGTTTTCTCAATTGACTGTTTACCTACTGCAATTATATATACTTTGAATTGTACTATAATTAATTAGAGAACGCGATGCTGCGAGACCATTTACAGATGGTCGGTACGTCTACTGTACGTAGTATGCTATATAATGATATATAAAGAACATATTGCGTGGTTGTGTAAGGATTACCGATGGTTCTGGTTATTCTGTATGGGACTGATTGTAAGTGTATGTAGTCGTTTAAACTGAAAGATATATAATTTGTAAGTGTATGTAGTCGTTTAAACTGAAAGATATATAATTTCATATATTTACATATGTGCCACATTTCACCTGAGAGAGAGAGAGAGAGAGAGAGAGAGAGAGAGAGAGAGAGAGAGAGAGTGGGGGTGCTGGATGATTGGCAGCCCCCATAGAAAACAGAAACAAAAGAGGGCAGAATAAATTAGAGCATGCTGGTACCCAAGAGTCACAAATGTGCCCTCAATCTTACATGCGCGCATTTGCAGATGGGCACACGAGCACAAAGAGAGACACAGACGAGACACCTTGAAGATGGAGAAGAGAATTAAAAAGAAAAAAAAAGCTAAAGAGAGCAGTCGAGGTGGGTGGAGAACTCCCTTACATCCGGGAACCCTATTCGAAGTGAAGGACTTCGTCATATATTGCCCTTTGCTCCCTCCCTCCCTCCCTCCCTCCACCGCCAAAGCCCTCATGCCCCGTGTACCTTCCCTCACCTGTGGAGAGAAAGAACGATGGCTCTCACACCAGAGGGGCGAGTTCGAGTTCCTTGCCCCCCCTCGTCCTCTCCTGCCATGCATCAGGCGAACCTTAAGACTGTTTATGTTCCTTGATAGCATCACATGCTCCATTTTATCTTACATATCAAAGAGCTCATTGTTTATTGTCATTTCACTGCCGGGATGGCATCCGAATGGAGTGGGCACCAGAGATGAATTCATGTATGCCAATTGGCGTCGATTAAGGAAGCGCCAGTCGGGACTACATACATTCTGACCTGCAGTGGTGCTAATGTCGGTGAGTTCGTCGCTAATTTGTTGGTGTTACGGACGTGTTGTTTGTTTGACTCTCTGCCTCGCGACGAGTTTGACGGGCGACATCTGTAATGTTAATTATTAGTAGAAGAAGAGACTGTGCTCAGAAAAATGGCCGTGAGAGTGATCTCATTCTCTTGTTCTCTCTGCCAGGCCATTTAGCTGGAGCTGATAATCTCAGTCACATATATTAAAATGATCCACGCCAAATCGTATCTGCTTGCTCCAGAAACGACTTGGAGAAAAGCCCCGTTGTATCTTGCTCTATATCTGGAACGAGCCTCCTGGAAAGTTTATGTATTTTGTTTGTATTAAATTTATTGTTATCTGACAAAACAGGGTAGTTGTCGTTATGTATGGAAATTGTATACATGCGGTCAGAATAATGTATATATGTATTTGTATATTTGTATTAGTTACACACACTCACACACATTATATATATATATATATATATATATATATGTGTGTGTGTGTGTGTGTGTGTGTGTGTGTGTGTGTATATATATATATGAGTCTGATCACATCACCGTGATTCATATATAGGCATTAAGCTACAAATGTCCTTTAATATCTAATGCGCTCTACCTCAGAATTAATATATTTTCATATATGTTAACTGAAGGTGAATTTTTAGTTATTTATATATATATATATATATATATATATATATTATATATATATATATATATATATATATATATACGTATATATATAATGTGTTTATATTTGTGTAATTGCGCACATCTGTGTTTGTTTAATATCATGTGTGGTATTTTTGGTCTCAAACCCTAATTTCTGCCGAAATTCCTTGTTCAAACGATGTTGCCTTATCTGTAACCATTTGCAAATATAATTTTATCTTTTTTCTGATTTGATTATCCATTTGGGAAAACGTGTGAAAGGTTTTAAATATTTACTTAGGAATAGAATTTTATTGTTTACGAATGCTGTTTTGGATATTAATTCGTAATGTTGTTTGGTGAACGGCCTGAGGTTTTATTATATTAAGTGTGATTAATTCTACTGCATCCTTTCATTTAGGGTTGTTTTATTTCTTAGAGTATCTGCACCTGTAGTTGGGGTGCTGTTACATAGACCACATATATTTCATAACACGGCGTAGCGGCCATATAATCTACACTCTCAGGCCTTGGGTTATGCCGTAGCCTATGTACTCATTGTGAATAATAACATTAATAAATATGATAATAATGAGTTACTGATAGAAACCTCTTTTTAGAGAGAAAGAAAGGTAATAGCAGACCATAACAATTTTAAATCAGTGTCATGCGGCATTCTGTTTCATTCCATATAAATCTGTCAAAATTAATGAAGTCTTTATATATCTAAATTTAATATTCAGGAGGCAGTCACCCAGTGAACTTTTACAACCAAGTCTGTTCAGAATCAGAATGTCGATTTTCGAGATATTTTGTCAACACCTAGTGACAAACGAACATACAATGAAGCAAGTAAGCCGATCTTGTGATGTTCTGTTACCAAGTCCCGCAAGCATACATGCAAAGACTCGTGTGGCAGAGGGATTCTGTTGTTTTCAATCGTTTTCTTTTTCGCACAACATAGTGCTTATGTTTACTTAAATGCTAAATGTTTCAATCTTCATTCTTAACTACAGCAAATTAATATATAAAAAAGATATTCTGCTTGCCAAGGAGATTTATCTCAGTGAATTCACAACTATCAAATAATTTGATGATGTCTTATTGAGTTATGGTAGATGCGCCTCTTAAACATGATTTAGAGCCTCACTATAATGTTTCTTCCACACTATGTATACGTCAGTCGCATGCTTCTGAACACTGATTCTTGTTTCTTCTTATTAGTCTCTGATGATACCCTTCTTAAGCTTTGTCTAGCATTGGATGTATAATCATGAGTAGACTCAAGAGTTTTTAAAATGTAATTTACTGATAATGTAACTTCTAGCACGTTCTCTGGCAAATTTTGGGAATTTTGTGCAACAGCAAAAGATGATATCATCTCCGTTTAAATACGCCTGTCACTGCAAAATAAAACTTGTCACAATACAATTTTTGTTTTCGTGTCTGTTGAATAGTTTTAGAACTGCCAAAATCTCTTCTAAGGTCACTAGTTCTATGCGACATTGAAAAGACAGTGCAGTTTTTGCAACTGTTGAAAAGTTCTCTAATCTCGCCCCTTGTTTTCAGCAATTATTCACAAATTGCAATATGTAACTTTTTATCTGTAACTGTCCAAATCTTTCTTTTATTCGCAAAATTTTTAGAAACTTCACTGGGGCTCTTGAAAGCTCTCTCCGTTTATGGTTTACTATCGCGTCATTCTCTATGAATCAGTCATCATATTAATATTCAGAAGTGAATTTACGAGCACAGAAAAAAGAAAGAATTTTGCAAAAAAAAAGAAAAAGAAGAATAAAGTGAGAAAAACAAGAAAAAGAAAATAACATCATAGAGAAACAAAAATGAGCACAAAAAAAAATAAAAAAATAAAAAAGCAAACAAACAAAGTGTAAAAAAATAGAGAAAAACAAAACCTGTTGGTAATGCTAAAACTCCCTTCCTTTTAAAAGTGTTAATAGACCTATTTCATGAACCATTTAACTGAAGATACTATCACTTAATATCTTTCAAGCTCAGGTAGAATATCTATCCTCAGACAAAAGCAAATTTCTCGGTTTTCCTTCGCAAAGAGAAATATTGCTTATAAGATGCGCCATCTATCTTTTCCATCGGTACATTTAACATTTACATATTGAAAAATGGACCCGCCTTATTATGCAGGGTCATCCACGCAAACGTTTTTTTTTTTTACCAAGCTTTTTTTTTATGTCGCGGAACAGATAAACACCTTCGAATTTAGCATTTTTTTCATCAAGACATAAAACTTTCATGTAAAGAATTACCTTTCAGAGAAGTTGATGAGTGATGGCTGTATGTGTAAATCAGATACTGAGCTACGTATATAGATATCTTAACGCCTCAATTATATTATTCCGTTGCGTTTTTGTGCATTTTTAGGTATTACTTGCGTAGCGGAAACAGACTGTTTTTAAGTTTATTTATGTTTATATTAATAGGTAGGTTATGAAATATATACTATATATGGAGTGTGAGTTTTGTTTATGTATGTGTTGTTTTTTGCACGATATGTGTGTGTGTACCTATATATTAAATATAAATATATATACATTATTTACATATAGTATATATCTATATAGTTATATATTATATTATATTTTATATATATATAATATATAAATGAAAACTGTATCACTAATCCCATTCAACAAGCTTACGTTAACTGAAACCGTTGGGGATCGAAAATTTTTGTGCAGTATATTAGTTTTTTACTAATTGTAAGTGCGTAAACTTCAAAGTATGTTTCATAGATAAATGTTACCAAAGTGATAATGCGCTGTTATGATTATTGTAACAAAGATTTAAGATTTAAGACTTACTGGAGTCTTATCATATTAATATGGATCAAATGACGACGTAGAAGAAATTGCTACTCTGTTGATTTATTATTACCTTTCGGTGTTCTTTTCAAGTTTTTTGGTTGGAAACAAGTGTCCTCCTTTGTAAGTCCAGTAGATGAAACATTAAAACTATCCTTAATACATCTCTCTCTCTCTCTCTCTCTCTCTCTCTCTCTCTCTCTCTCTCTCAGTGAAATGTTAGTGAAATATACGCAGAACACCCGTAGATTTATTGTCTGCGGTTGGCTCTACCTGCTGTTTTTACCTTATTTATTAGGTTGCATTAAATGAACTTTGCTTTGACACCTGTAATTTTCCACACTGCTCGTCTTCTTTCTCGAAATAAAATAATTATTTTTGAATTTCTGTCACGATGCTGACTGGCCTTTTGGACGATGTGGCCAGCCATCCTTCTGTTTCTTGTAACTAAAGAGAAGAAGTTGATGAGTGATGGCTGTATGTGTAAATCAGATACTGAGCTACGTATATAGATATCTTCAAGCGCCTCAATTATAGTTATTCAGCGTGTTGGCGGTTTTTGTGGCATTTTTAGGTAAGTTACGTGCGTAGCTGGAAACAGGACTGTTTTTAAGTTTATTTATGTTTATATTAATAGGTAGGTTATGAAATATAATACTATATATGAGTGTGAGTTTTGTTTATGTATGTGTTGTTTGCACGGATATGTGTGTGTGATAATTATATATATATATATATATATATATATATATATAATATATATATATATATATATATATATATAATATATTTAAAGACTGATCACTATCCCATTCATACATTAGCTACTGAATCGTGGATAAAATTTTTGTGCAGTATTATTTTTACTAATTGTAAGTGCGTAAACTTCAAGTATGTTTCATAGATAAATGTTACCAAAGTGATAATGCGCTGTTATGATTATTGTAACAAAGATTTAAGATTTAAGACTTACTGGAGTCTTATCATATTAATATGGATCAAATGACGACGTAGAAGAAATTGCTACTCTGTTGATTTATTATTACCTTTCGGTGTTCTTTCAAGTTTTTGGTTAAACAAGTGTCCTTTGTAAGTCCAGTAGATGAAACATTCAAAACTATCCTTAATACATCTCTCTCTCTCTCTCTCTCTCTCTCTCTCTCTCTCTCTCTCTCTCTCTCTCTCTCTCTCAGTGAAATGTTTAGTGAAATATACGCAGAACAACCCGTAGATTTATTGTCTGCGGTTGGCTCTACCTGCTGTTTTTTACCTTATTTATTAGGTTGCATTAAATGACTTTGCTTTGAAACCTGTATTTTCCACACTGCTCGTCTTCTTTCTCGAAATAATTATTTTGGATTTCTGTCACGATGCTGACTGGCCTTTTGGACGATGTGGCCAGCCATCCTTCTGTTTCTTGTAACTAAAGATAACTTTTTCAATTTAATAAATTCTCTCTCTCTCTCTCTCTCTCTCTCTCTCTCTCTCTCTCTCTCTCTCTCTCTGTACTTTATTCCTGAAGATCTAGGGAACAAGAAAATTGAAGAATAAAATGGAGGAAGAAATTTCAAGGTAGCTGATGTAATATGTGTGTGGTGTGTGTATATATATATTAATATATATATATAGTATATATAATATATATATATATATATATATAGGGTATATACGATATATATATATATATAGATATAATAATTATTATATAACCTATATATACATTCATACATGTGTGGTGTGTTTGTGTATGCGTAAAGCTTCTTCACCCTTATACGTGTTTTGCTTAAAAACGAAGCGTGGCATCTTCCTTAACCTGTTCCTTATATGGGAGAATCCTGACACCTAACAAAATAGGATGGTAAATTGGTTTATGCGTAAGCGTCTCTGATGCTGCTGACTAACGGCATCCTTGCA